>NC_080671.1:251800165-251985165 GCF_030247195.1 Topomyia yanbarensis
TTGTCTTTGTCTTGTCTTTGTCTTGTCTTTGTCTTGTCTTTGTCTTGTCTTTGTCTTGTCTTTGTCTTGTCTTTGTCTTGTCTTTGTCTTGTCTTTGTCTTCTTGTCTTTGTCTTGTCTTTGTCTTGTTGTCTTGTCTTTGTCTTGTCTTTGTCTTGTCTTTGTCTTGTCTTTGTCTTGTCTTTGTCTTGTCTTTGTCTTGTCTTTGTCTTGTCTTTGTCTTGTCTTTGTCTTGTCTTTGTCTTGTCTTTGTCTTGTCTTTGTCTTGTCTTTGTCTTGTCTTTGTCTTGTCTTTGTCTTGTCTTTGTCTTGTCTTTGTCTTGTCTTTGTCTTGTCTTTGTCTTGTCTTTGTCTTGTCTTTGTCTTGTCTTTGTCTTGTCTTTGTCTTGTCTTTGTCTTGTCTTTGTCTTGTCTTTGTCTTGTCTTTGTCTTGTCTTTGTCTTGTCTTTGTCTTGTCTTTGTCTTGTCTTTGTCTTGTCTTTGTCTTGTCTTTGTCTTGTCTTTGTCTTGTCTTTGTCTTGTCTTTGTCTTGTCTTTGTCTTGTCTTTGTCTTGTCTTTGTCTTGTCT
The DNA here is from genome assembly GCF_030247195.1 of Topomyia yanbarensis. Taxonomy (NCBI): domain Eukaryota; kingdom Metazoa; phylum Arthropoda; class Insecta; order Diptera; family Culicidae; genus Topomyia; species Topomyia yanbarensis. The sequence goes on from NC_080671.1 coordinate 251,800,733, forward strand.
TTGTCTTGTCTTTGTCTTGTCTTTGTCTTGTCTTTGTCTTGTCTTTGTCTTGTCTTTGTCTTGTCTTTGTCTTGTCTTTGTCTTGTCTTTGTCTTGTCTTTGTCTTGTCTTTGTCTTGTCTTTGTCTTGTCTTTGTCTTGTCTTTGTCTTGTCTTTGTCTTGTCTTTGTCTTGTCTTTGTCTTGTCTTTGTCTTGTCTTTGTCTTGTCTTTGTCTTGTCTTTGTCTTGTCTTTGTCTTGTCTTTGTCTTGTCTTTGTCTTGTCTTTGTCTTGTCTTTGTCTTGTCTTTGTCTTGTCTTTGTCTTGTCTTTGTCTTGTCTTTGTCTTGTCTTTGTCTTGTCTTTGTCTTGTCTTTGTCTTGTCTTTGTCTTGTCTTTGTCTTGTCTTTGTCTTGTCTTTGTCTTGTCTTTGTCTTGTCTTTGTCTTGTCTTTGTCTTGTCTTTGTCTTGTCTTTGTCTTGTCTTTGTCTTGTCTTTGTCTTGTCTTTGTCTTGTCTTTGTCTTGTCTTTGTCTTGTCTTTGTCTTGTCTTTGTCTTGTCTTTGTCTTGTCTTTGTCTTGTCTTTGTCTTGTCTTTGTCTTGTCTTTGTCTTGTCTTTGTCTTGTCTTTGTCTTGTCTTTGTCTTGTCTTTGTCTTGTCTTTGTCTTGTCTTTGTCTTGTCTTTGTCTTGTCTTTGTCTTGTCTTTGTCTTGTCTTTGTCTTGTCTTTGTCTTGTCTTTGTCTTGTCTTTGTCTTGTCTTTGTCTTGTCTTTGTCTTGTCTTTGTCTTGTCTTTGTCTTGTCTTTGTCTTGTCTTTGTCTTGTCTTTGTCTTGTCTTTGTCTTGTCTTTGTCTTGTCTTTGTCTTGTCTTTGTCTTGTCTTTGTCTTGTCTTTGTCTTGTCTTTGTCTTGTCTTTGTCTTGTCTTTGTCTTGTCTTTGTCTTGTCTTTGTCTTGTCTTTGTCTTGTCTTTGTCTTGTCTTTGTCTTGTCTTTGTCTTGTCTTTGTCTTGTCTTTGTCTTGTCTTTGTCTTGTCTTTGTCTTGTCTTTGTCTTGTCTTTGTCTTGTCTTTGTCTTGTCTTTGTCTTGTCTTTGTCTTGTCTTTGTCTTGTCTTTGTCTTGTCTTTGTCTTGTCTTTGTCTTGTCTTTGTCTTGTCTTTGTCTTGTCTTTGTCTTGTCTTTGTCTTGTCTTTGTCTTGTCTTTGTCTTGTCTTTGTCTTGTCTTTGTCTTGTCTTTGTCTTGTCTTTGTCTTGTCTTTGTCTTGTCTTTGTCTTGTCTTTGTCTTGTCTTTGTCTTGTCTTTGTCTTGTCTTTGTCTTGTCTTTGTCTTGTCTTTGTCTTGTCTTTGTCTTGTCTTTGTCTTGTCTTTGTCTTGTCTTTGTCTTGTCTTTGTCTTGTCTTTGTCTTGTCTTTGTCTTGTCTTTGTCTTGTCTTTGTCTTGTCTTTGTCTTGTCTTTGTCTTGTCTTTGTCTTGTCTTTGTCTTGTCTTTGTCTTGTCTTTGTCTTGTCTTTGTCTTGTCTTTGTCTTGTCTTTGTCTTGTCTTTGTCTTGTCTTTGTCTTGTCTTTGTCTTGTCTTTGTCTTGTCTTTGTCTTGTCTTTGTCTTGTCTTTGTCTTGTCTTTGTCTTGTCTTTGTCTTGTCTTTGTCTTGTCTTTGTCTTGTCTTTGTCTTGTCTTTGTCTTGTCTTTGTCTTGTCTTTGTCTTGTCTTTGTCTTGTCTTTGTCTTGTCTTTGTCTTGTCTTTGTCTTGTCTTTGTCTTGTCTTTGTCTTGTCTTTGTCTTGTCTTTGTCTTGTCTTTGTCTTGTCTTTGTCTTGTCTTTGTCTTGTCTTTGTCTTGTCTTTGTCTTGTCTTTGTCTTGTCTTTGTCTTGTCTTTGTCTTGTCTTTGTCTTGTCTTTGTCTTGTCTTTGTCTTGTCTTTGTCTTGTCTTTGTCTTGTCTTTGTCTTGTCTTTGTCTTGTCTTTGTCTTGTCTTTGTCTTGTCTTTGTCTTGTCTTTGTCTTGTCTTTGTCTTGTCTTTGTCTTGTCTTTGTCTTGTCTTTGTCTTGTCTTTGTCTTGTCTTTGTCTTGTCTTTGTCTTGTCTTTGTCTTGTCTTTGTCTTGTCTTTGTCTTGTCTTTGTCTTGTCTTTGTCTTGTCTTTGTCTTGTCTTTGTCTTGTCTTTGTCTTGTCTTTGTCTTGTCTTTGTCTTGTCTTTGTCTTGTCTTTGTCTTGTCTTTGTCTTGTCTTTGTCTTGTCTTTGTCTTGTCTTTGTCTTGTCTTTGTCTTGTCTTTGTCTTGTCTTTGTCTTGTCTTTGTCTTGTCTTTGTCTTGTCTTTGTCTTGTCTTTGTCTTGTCTTTGTCTTGTCTTTGTCTTGTCTTTGTCTTGTCTTTGTCTTGTCTTTGTCTTGTCTTTGTCTTGTCTTTGTCTTGTCTTTGTCTTGTCTTTGTCTTGTCTTTGTCTTGTCTTTGTCTTGTCTTTGTCTTGTCTTTGTCTTGTCTTTGTCTTGTCTTTGTCTTGTCTTTGTCTTGTCTTTGTCTTGTCTTTGTCTTGTCTTTGTCTTGTCTTTGTCTTGTCTTTGTCTTGTCTTTGTCTTGTCTTTGTCTTGTCTTTGTCTTGTCTTTGTCTTGTCTTTGTCTTGTCTTTGTCTTGTCTTTGTCTTGTCTTTGTCTTGTCTTTGTCTTGTCTTTGTCTTGTCTTTGTCTTGTCTTTGTCTTGTCTTTGTCTTGTCTTTGTCTTGTCTTTGTCTTGTCTTTGTCTTGTCTTTGTCTTGTCTTTGTCTTGTCTTTGTCTTGTCTTTGTCTTGTCTTTGTCTTGTCTTTGTCTTGTCTTTGTCTTGTCTTTGTCTTGTCTTTGTCTTGTCTTTGTCTTGTCTTTGTCTTGTCTTTGTCTTGTCTTTGTCTTGTCTTTGTCTTGTCTTTGTCTTGTCTTTGTCTTGTCTTTGTCTTGTCTTTGTCTTGTCTTTGTCTTGTCTTTGTCTTGTCTTTGTCTTGTCTTTGTCTTGTCTTTGTCTTGTCTTTGTCTTGTCTTTGTCTTGTCTTTGTCTTGTCTTTGTCTTGTCTTTGTCTTGTCTTTGTCTTGTCTTTGTCTTGTCTTTGTCTTGTCTTTGTCTTGTCTTTGTCTTGTCTTTGTCTTGTCTTTGTCTTGTCTTTGTCTTGTCTTTGTCTTGTCTTTGTCTTGTCTTTGTCTTGTCTTTGTCTTGTCTTTGTCTTGTCTTTGTCTTGTCTTTGTCTTGTCTTTGTCTTGTCTTTGTCTTGTCTTTGTCTTGTCTTTGTCTTGTCTTTGTCTTGTCTTTGTCTTGTCTTTGTCTTGTCTTTGTCTTGTCTTTGTCTTGTCTTTGTCTTGTCTTTGTCTTGTCTTTGTCTTGTCTTTGTCTTGTCTTTGTCTTGTCTTTGTCTTGTCTTTGTCTTGTCTTTGTCTTGTCTTTGTCTTGTCTTTGTCTTGTCTTTGTCTTGTCTTTGTCTTGTCTTTGTCTTGTCTTTGTCTTGTCTTTGTCTTGTCTTTGTCTTGTCTTTGTCTTGTCTTTGTCTTGTCTTTGTCTTGTCTTTGTCTTGTCTTTGTCTTGTCTTTGTCTTGTCTTTGTCTTGTCTTTGTCTTGTCTTTGTCTTGTCTTTGTCTTGTCTTTGTCTTGTCTTTGTCTTGTCTTTGTCTTGTCTTTGTCTTGTCTTTGTCTTGTCTTTGTCTTGTCTTTGTCTTGTCTTTGTCTTGTCTTTGTCTTGTCTTTGTCTTGTCTTTGTCTTGTCTTTGTCTTGTCTTTGTCTTGTCTTTGTCTTGTCTTTGTCTTGTCTTTGTCTTGTCTTTGTCTTGTCTTTGTCTTGTCTTTGTCTTGTCTTTGTCTTGTCTTTGTCTTGTCTTTGTCTTGTCTTTGTCTTGTCTTTGTCTTGTCTTTGTCTTGTCTTTGTCTTGTCTTTGTCTTGTCTTTGTCTTGTCTTTGTCTTGTCTTTGTCTTGTCTTTGTCTTGTCTTTGTCTTGTCTTTGTCTTGTCTTTGTCTTGTCTTTGTCTTGTCTTTGTCTTGTCTTTGTCTTGTCTTTGTCTTGTCTTTGTCTTGTCTTTGTCTTGTCTTTGTCTTGTCTTTGTCTTGTCTTTGTCTTGTCTTTGTCTTGTCTTTGTCTTGTCTTTGTCTTGTCTTTGTCTTGTCTTTGTCTTGTCTTTGTCTTGTCTTTGTCTTGTCTTTGTCTTGTCTTTGTCTTGTCTTTGTCTTGTCTTTGTCTTGTCTTTGTCTTGTCTTTGTCTTGTCTTTGTCTTGTCTTTGTCTTGTCTTTGTCTTGTCTTTGTCTTGTCTTTGTCTTGTCTTTGTCTTGTCTTTGTCTTGTCTTTGTCTTGTCTTTGTCTTGTCTTTGTCTTGTCTTTGTCTTGTCTTTGTCTTGTCTTTGTCTTGTCTTTGTCTTGTCTTTGTCTTGTCTTTGTCTTGTCTTTGTCTTGTCTTTGTCTTGTCTTTGTCTTGTCTTTGTCTTGTCTTTGTCTTGTCTTTGTCTTGTCTTTGTCTTGTCTTTGTCTTGTCTTTGTCTTGTCTTTGTCTTGTCTTTGTCTTGTCTTTGTCTTGTCTTTGTCTTGTCTTTGTCTTGTCTTTGTCTTGTCTTTGTCTTGTCTTTGTCTTGTCTTTGTCTTGTCTTTGTCTTGTCTTTGTCTTGTCTTTGTCTTGTCTTTGTCTTGTCTTTGTCTTGTCTTTGTCTTGTCTTTGTCTTGTCTTTGTCTTGTCTTTGTCTTGTCTTTGTCTTGTCTTTGTCTTGTCTTTGTCTTGTCTTTGTCTTGTCTTTGTCTTGTCTTTGTCTTGTCTTTGTCTTGTCTTTGTCTTGTCTTTGTCTTGTCTTTGTCTTGTCTTTGTCTTGTCTTTGTCTTGTCTTTGTCTTGTCTTTGTCTTGTCTTTGTCTTGTCTTTGTCTTGTCTTTGTCTTGTCTTTGTCTTGTCTTTGTCTTGTCTTTGTCTTGTCTTTGTCTTGTCTTTGTCTTGTCTTTGTCTTGTCTTTGTCTTGTCTTTGTCTTGTCTTTGTCTTGTCTTTGTCTTGTCTTTGTCTTGTCTTTGTCTTGTCTTTGTCTTGTCTTTGTCTTGTCTTTGTCTTGTCTTTGTCTTGTCTTTGTCTTGTCTTTGTCTTGTCTTTGTCTTGTCTTTGTCTTGTCTTTGTCTTGTCTTTGTCTTGTCTTTGTCTTGTCTTTGTCTTGTCTTTGTCTTGTCTTTGTCTTGTCTTTGTCTTGTCTTTGTCTTGTCTTTGTCTTGTCTTTGTCTTGTCTTTGTCTTGTCTTTGTCTTGTCTTTGTCTTGTCTTTGTCTTGTCTTTGTCTTGTCTTTGTCTTGTCTTTGTCTTGTCTTTGTCTTGTCTTTGTCTTGTCTTTGTCTTGTCTTTGTCTTGTCTTTGTCTTGTCTTTGTCTTGTCTTTGTCTTGTCTTTGTCTTGTCTTTGTCTTGTCTTTGTCTTGTCTTTGTCTTGTCTTTGTCTTGTCTTTGTCTTGTCTTTGTCTTGTCTTTGTCTTGTCTTTGTCTTGTCTTTGTCTTGTCTTTGTCTTGTCTTTGTCTTGTCTTTGTCTTGTCTTTGTCTTGTCTTTGTCTTGTCTTTGTCTTGTCTTTGTCTTGTCTTTGTCTTGTCTTTGTCTTGTCTTTGTCTTGTCTTTGTCTTGTCTTTGTCTTGTCTTTGTCTTGTCTTTGTCTTGTCTTTGTCTTGTCTTTGTCTTGTCTTTGTCTTGTCTTTGTCTTGTCTTTGTCTTGTCTTTGTCTTGTCTTTGTCTTGTCTTTGTCTTGTCTTTGTCTTGTCTTTGTCTTGTCTTTGTCTTGTCTTTGTCTTGTCTTTGTCTTGTCTTTGTCTTGTCTTTGTCTTGTCTTTGTCTTGTCTTTGTCTTGTCTTTGTCTTGTCTTTGTCTTGTCTTTGTCTTGTCTTTGTCTTGTCTTTGTCTTGTCTTTGTCTTGTCTTTGTCTTGTCTTTGTCTTGTCTTTGTCTTGTCTTTGTCTTGTCTTTGTCTTGTCTTTGTCTTGTCTTTGTCTTGTCTTTGTCTTGTCTTTGTCTTGTCTTTGTCTTGTCTTTGTCTTGTCTTTGTCTTGTCTTTGTCTTGTCTTTGTCTTGTCTTTGTCTTGTCTTTGTCTTGTCTTTGTCTTGTCTTTGTCTTGTCTTTGTCTTGTCTTTGTCTTGTCTTTGTCTTGTCTTTGTCTTGTCTTTGTCTTGTCTTTGTCTTGTCTTTGTCTTGTCTTTGTCTTGTCTTTGTCTTGTCTTTGTCTTGTCTTTGTCTTGTCTTTGTCTTGTCTTTGTCTTGTCTTTGTCTTGTCTTTGTCTTGTCTTTGTCTTGTCTTTGTCTTGTCTTTGTCTTGTCTTTGTCTTGTCTTTGTCTTGTCTTTGTCTTGTCTTTGTCTTGTCTTTGTCTTGTCTTTGTCTTGTCTTTGTCTTGTCTTTGTCTTGTCTTTGTCTTGTCTTTGTCTTGTCTTTGTCTTGTCTTTGTCTTGTCTTTGTCTTGTCTTTGTCTTGTCTTTGTCTTGTCTTTGTCTTGTCTTTGTCTTGTCTTTGTCTTGTCTTTGTCTTGTCTTTGTCTTGTCTTTGTCTTGTCTTTGTCTTGTCTTTGTCTTGTCTTTGTCTTGTCTTTGTCTTGTCTTTGTCTTGTCTTTGTCTTGTCTTTGTCTTGTCTTTGTCTTGTCTTTGTCTTGTCTTTGTCTTGTCTTTGTCTTGTCTTTGTCTTGTCTTTGTCTTGTCTTTGTCTTGTCTTTGTCTTGTCTTTGTCTTGTCTTTGTCTTGTCTTTGTCTTGTCTTTGTCTTGTCTTTGTCTTGTCTTTGTCTTGTCTTTGTCTTGTCTTTGTCTTGTCTTTGTCTTGTCTTTGTCTTGTCTTTGTCTTGTCTTTGTCTTGTCTTTGTCTTGTCTTTGTCTTGTCTTTGTCTTGTCTTTGTCTTGTCTTTGTCTTGTCTTTGTCTTGTCTTTGTCTTGTCTTTGTCTTGTCTTTGTCTTGTCTTTGTCTTGTCTTTGTCTTGTCTTTGTCTTGTCTTTGTCTTGTCTTTGTCTTGTCTTTGTCTTGTCTTTGTCTTGTCTTTGTCTTGTCTTTGTCTTGTCTTTGTCTTGTCTTTGTCTTGTCTTTGTCTTGTCTTTGTCTTGTCTTTGTCTTGTCTTTGTCTTGTCTTTGTCTTGTCTTTGTCTTGTCTTTGTCTTGTCTTTGTCTTGTCTTTGTCTTGTCTTTGTCTTGTCTTTGTCTTGTCTTTGTCTTGTCTTTGTCTTGTCTTTGTCTTGTCTTTGTCTTGTCTTTGTCTTGTCTTTGTCTTGTCTTTGTCTTGTCTTTGTCTTGTCTTTGTCTTGTCTTTGTCTTGTCTTTGTCTTGTCTTTGTCTTGTCTTTGTCTTGTCTTTGTCTTGTCTTTGTCTTGTCTTTGTCTTGTCTTTGTCTTGTCTTTGTCTTGTCTTTGTCTTGTCTTTGTCTTGTCTTTGTCTTGTCTTTGTCTTGTCTTTGTCTTGTCTTTGTCTTGTCTTTGTCTTGTCTTTGTCTTGTCTTTGTCTTGTCTTTGTCTTGTCTTTGTCTTGTCTTTGTCTTGTCTTTGTCTTGTCTTTGTCTTGTCTTTGTCTTGTCTTTGTCTTGTCTTTGTCTTGTCTTTGTCTTGTCTTTGTCTTGTCTTTGTCTTGTCTTTGTCTTGTCTTTGTCTTGTCTTTGTCTTGTCTTTGTCTTGTCTTTGTCTTGTCTTTGTCTTGTCTTTGTCTTGTCTTTGTCTTGTCTTTGTCTTGTCTTTGTCTTGTCTTTGTCTTGTCTTTGTCTTGTCTTTGTCTTGTCTTTGTCTTGTCTTTGTCTTGTCTTTGTCTTGTCTTTGTCTTGTCTTTGTCTTGTCTTTGTCTTGTCTTTGTCTTGTCTTTGTCTTGTCTTTGTCTTGTCTTTGTCTTGTCTTTGTCTTGTCTTTGTCTTGTCTTTGTCTTGTCTTTGTCTTGTCTTTGTCTTGTCTTTGTCTTGTCTTTGTCTTGTCTTTGTCTTGTCTTTGTCTTGTCTTTGTCTTGTCTTTGTCTTGTCTTTGTCTTGTCTTTGTCTTGTCTTTGTCTTGTCTTTGTCTTGTCTTTGTCTTGTCTTTGTCTTGTCTTTGTCTTGTCTTTGTCTTGTCTTTGTCTTGTCTTTGTCTTGTCTTTGTCTTGTCTTTGTCTTGTCTTTGTCTTGTCTTTGTCTTGTCTTTGTCTTGTCTTTGTCTTGTCTTTGTCTTGTCTTTGTCTTGTCTTTGTCTTGTCTTTGTCTTGTCTTTGTCTTGTCTTTGTCTTGTCTTTGTCTTGTCTTTGTCTTGTCTTTGTCTTGTCTTTGTCTTGTCTTTGTCTTGTCTTTGTCTTGTCTTTGTCTTGTCTTTGTCTTGTCTTTGTCTTGTCTTTGTCTTGTCTTTGTCTTGTCTTTGTCTTGTCTTTGTCTTGTCTTTGTCTTGTCTTGTCTTGTCTTGTCTTTGTCTTGTCTTTGTCTTGTCTTTGTCTTGTCTTTGTCTTGTCTTTGTCTTGTCTTTGTCTTGTCTTTGTCTTGTCTTTGTCTTGTCTTTGTCTTGTCTTTGTCTTGTCTTTGTCTTGTCTTTGTCTTGTCTTTGTCTTGTCTTTGTCTTGTCTTTGTCTTGTCTTTGTCTTGTCTTTGTCTTGTCTTTGTCTTGTCTTTGTCTTGTCTTTGTCTTGTCTTTGTCTTGTCTTTGTCTTGTCTTTGTCTTGTCTTTGTCTTGTCTTTGTCTTGTCTTTGTCTTGTCTTTGTCTTGTCTTTGTCTTGTCTTTGTCTTGTCTTTGTCTTGTCTTTGTCTTGTCTTTGTCTTGTCTTTGTCTTGTCTTTGTCTTGTCTTTGTCTTGTCTTTGTCTTGTCTTTGTCTTGTCTTTGTCTTGTCTTTGTCTTGTCTTTGTCTTGTCTTTGTCTTGTCTTTGTCTTGTCTTTGTCTTGTCTTTGTCTTGTCTTTGTCTTGTCTTTGTCTTGTCTTTGTCTTGTCTTTGTCTTGTCTTTGTCTTGTCTTTGTCTTGTCTTTGTCTTGTCTTTGTCTTGTCTTTGTCTTGTCTTTGTCTTGTCTTTGTCTTGTCTTTGTCTTGTCTTTGTCTTGTCTTTGTCTTGTCTTTGTCTTGTCTTTGTCTTGTCTTTGTCTTGTCTTTGTCTTGTCTTTGTCTTGTCTTTGTCTTGTCTTTGTCTTGTCTTTGTCTTGTCTTTGTCTTGTCTTTGTCTTGTCTTTGTCTTGTCTTTGTCTTGTCTTTGTCTTGTCTTTGTCTTGTCTTTGTCTTGTCTTTGTCTTGTCTTTGTCTTGTCTTTGTCTTGTCTTTGTCTTGTCTTTGTCTTGTCTTTGTCTTGTCTTTGTCTTGTCTTTGTCTTGTCTTTGTCTTGTCTTTGTCTTGTCTTTGTCTTGTCTTTGTCTTGTCTTTGTCTTGTCTTTGTCTTGTCTTTGTCTTGTCTTTGTCTTGTCTTTGTCTTGTCTTTGTCTTGTCTTTGTCTTGTCTTTGTCTTGTCTTTGTCTTGTCTTTGTCTTGTCTTTGTCTTGTCTTTGTCTTGTCTTTGTCTTGTCTTTGTCTTGTCTTTGTCTTGTCTTTGTCTTGTCTTTGTCTTGTCTTTGTCTTGTCTTTGTCTTGTCTTTGTCTTGTCTTTGTCTTGTCTTTGTCTTGTCTTTGTCTTGTCTTTGTCTTGTCTTTGTCTTGTCTTTGTCTTGTCTTTGTCTTGTCTTTGTCTTGTCTTTGTCTTGTCTTTGTCTTGTCTTTGTCTTGTCTTTGTCTTGTCTTTGTCTTGTCTTTGTCTTGTCTTTGTCTTGTCTTTGTCTTGTCTTTGTCTTGTCTTTGTCTTGTCTTTGTCTTGTCTTTGTCTTGTCTTTGTCTTGTCTTTGTCTTGTCTTTGTCTTGTCTTTGTCTTGTCTTTGTCTTGTCTTTGTCTTGTCTTTGTCTTGTCTTTGTCTTGTCTTTGTCTTGTCTTTGTCTTGTCTTTGTCTTGTCTTTGTCTTGTCTTTGTCTTGTCTTTGTCTTGTCTTTGTCTTGTCTTTGTCTTGTCTTTGTCTTGTCTTTGTCTTGTCTTTGTCTTGTCTTTGTCTTGTCTTTGTCTTGTCTTTGTCTTGTCTTTGTCTTGTCTTTGTCTTGTCTTTGTCTTGTCTTTGTCTTGTCTTTGTCTTGTCTTTGTCTTGTCTTTGTCTTGTCTTTGTCTTGTCTTTGTCTTGTCTTTGTCTTGTCTTTGTCTTGTCTTTGTCTTGTCTTTGTCTTGTCTTTGTCTTGTCTTTGTCTTGTCTTTGTCTTGTCTTTGTCTTGTCTTTGTCTTGTCTTTGTCTTGTCTTTGTCTTGTCTTTGTCTTGTCTTTGTCTTGTCTTTGTCTTGTCTTTGTCTTGTCTTTGTCTTGTCTTTGTCTTGTCTTTGTCTTGTCTTTGTCTTGTCTTTGTCTTGTCTTTGTCTTGTCTTTGTCTTGTCTTTGTCTTGTCTTTGTCTTGTCTTTGTCTTGTCTTTGTCTTGTCTTTGTCTTGTCTTTGTCTTGTCTTTGTCTTGTCTTTGTCTTGTCTTTGTCTTGTCTTTGTCTTGTCTTTGTCTTGTCTTTGTCTTGTCTTTGTCTTGTCTTTGTCTTGTCTTTGTCTTGTCTTTGTCTTGTCTTTGTCTTGTCTTTGTCTTGTCTTTGTCTTGTCTTTGTCTTGTCTTTGTCTTGTCTTTGACTTGTCATGAAAATTTCTTTAAAACACTTGCACATGGTGATACATTTCTCACCTTGCAGTACAGGGTAACAGAATCATTATGCAAGGTTTCGTAAACAAAAATATTTCTTTCTATAAAAATCAATTTGATCGTCCTCCCAATTTTTTTCCAACCCACCAATTTCCACTACTGATCATGGAAATTACTTGAAAACACATGGCGATAAAATTTTCTTCTTCTGATGGATACAAGATAGGCAAACAAAATCATCCGGCAAGGTTTCCTAAGCAAAAACAATTGTTTCAATAGAAATCAATTTTATTATCCTCTCAATTTTTCTAATTCACCAATTTCCACTACTGATCATGGAAATTTCTTGAAAACACATGGCAATAAAATTTTCTTCTTCTGATGGATGCAGGATAGGGAAACAGAATCGTTCTGCAAGGATTCTTTCTATAAAAATCAATTTGATCGTGCTCCCATTTTTTCCAACCCACCAATTTCCACTGGTGATCATGGAAATTTCTGGAAAACACATGGCAATAAAATTTTCTTCTTCTGATGGATACAAGATAGGCAAACAAAATCATCCGGCAAGGTTTCCTAAGCAAAAACAATTGTTTCAATGGAAATCAGCTTTATTGTCCTCTCAATTTTTCTAATTCACCAATTTCCACTACTGATCATGGAAATTTCTTGAAAACACAAGGCAATAAAAATTTTTTCATCTGATGGATCCAAGATAGGCAAACAAAATCATCCGGCAAGGTTTCCTAAGCAAAAACAATTGTTTCAATGGAAATCAGTTTTATTGTCCTCTCAATTTTTCTAATTCACCAATTTCCACTACTGATCATGGAAATTTCTTGAAAACACAAGGCAATAAAATTTTCTTCTTCTGATGGATACAAGATAGGCAAACAGAATCATTCTGCAAGGATTTTTTCTATAAAAATCAATTTGATCGTGCTCCCATTTTTTCCAACCCACCAATTTCCACTGGTGATCATGGAAATTTCTTGAAAACACAAGGCAATAAAATTTTCTTCTTCTGATGGATATAGGATAGGCAAACAAAATCATCCGGCAAGGTTTCCTAAGCAACAACAATTGTTTCAATAGAAATCAATTTTATTGTCCTCTCAATTTTTCCAACCCATAAATTTCCACTACTGATCATGGAAATTTCTTGAAAACACATGGCAATAAAATTTTCTTCTTCTGGTGGGTGCAGGATAGGGAAACAGAATCATTCTGCAAGGATTCTTTCTATAAAAATCAATTTGATCGTGCTCCCATTTTTTCCAACCCACCAATTTCCACTACTGATCACGGAAATTATTTGAAAACACATGGCGATAAAATTTTCTTCTTCTGATGGATATAGGATAGGCAAACAAAATCATCCGGCAAAGTTTCCTAAGCAACAACAATTGTTTCAATAGAAATCAATTTTATTGTCCTCTCAATTTTTCCAACCCACCAATTTCCACTACTGATCATGGAAATTTCTTGAAAACACAAGGCAATAAAATTTTCTTCTTCTGATGGATACAAGATAGGCAAACAGAATCATTCTGCAAGGATTCTTTCTATAAAAATCAATTTGATCGTGCTCCCATTTTTTCCAACCCACCAATTTCCACTACTGATCACGGAAATTTCTTGAAAACACATGGCAATAAAATTTTCTTCTTCTGGTGGATGCAGGATAGGGAAACAGAATCATTCTGCAAGGATTCTTTCTATAAAAATCAATTTGATCGTGCTCCCATTTTTTTCCAACCCACCAATTTCCACTGGTGATCATGGAAATTTCTTGAAAACACAAGGCAATAAAATTTTCTTCTTCTGATGGATATAGGATAGGCAAACAAAATCATCCGGCAAGGTTTCCTAAGCAACAACAATTGTTTTGAGAGAAATCAATTTTATTGTCCTCTCAATTTTTCCAACCCACCAATTTCCACTACTGATCATGGAAATTTCTTGAAAACACATGGCAATAAAATTTTCTTCTTCTGGTGGATGCAGGATAGGGAAACAGAATCATTCTGCAAGGATTCTTTCTATAAAAATCAATTTGATCGTGCTCCCATTTTTTTCCAACCCACCACTTTCCACTGGTGATCATGGAAATTTCTTGAAAACACAAGGCAGTAAAATTTTCTTCTTCTGATGGATACAAGATAGGCAAACAAAATCATCCGGCAAGGTTTCCTAAGCAAAAACAATTGTTTCAATGGAAATCAGTTTTATTGTCCTCTCAATTTTTCCAACCCACCAATTTCCACTACTGATCATGGAAATTTTTTGAAAACACATGGCAATAAAATTTTCTTCTTCTGATGGATACAGGATAGGCAAACAAAATCATCCGGCAAGGTTTCGTAAACAAAAATATTTCTTTCTATAAAAATCAATTTTATCGTCCTCCCAATTTTTTTTCCAATCCACCAATTTCCACTAATGATCATGGAAATTACTTAAAAACACATGACGATACATTTTTAAATTTTTGTTTGATGCAGTATAGTGAAACAGAATCATTCTGTAAGGTTTTCTAAGGAAAATTAATTCTTACAATAAAAATCAAATTGATAGTCCTCCCAAATTTTTTCCCACCTTCCTATTTTGGGATATTGAAATAAAAAAGTGTGTGCTCACTAGCGCCGCCTTGAGGGTGATATCCAATTTAATCATTACATCATTAAATAGTCCTTGCCCCAGTAGCAATTTAGGCTTTATGGTGGTTTTATAGCCACTCATGCAACCTAGATTGCACTTGTAGCGTGCTATAAAACTTCAATTGTGACGTAGATTACATTACAGTAAACGTCATTTTCCTAAATTAATAAACTTTACCTAACACGAATTGGAAGTTTTAGTCTCCCTAGCGCCGCCTGATGGGCGAATTCTGCAATTATCTATTCGCCGTCGGGTAGCACTCGACTCGCTGATGAATATTGCCGAAGACATCACACTTCTAAATAATGTTCTCGAGATTCAGAAATTGAAAAATAATTCATGCTCACTAGTGCTGCCTGGTCTATCTATTTCAATTAGTTTTGTCCATAATCGCGTAGCTCTTAACCTTCTCTAAATTTTTTCCGAGAGCACCATCTCCTCTAAGTTATTAGACGTTTGTGACATTCTAAATTCCACATTGTGCTGAAAGCTGGTACGCTCACGTTAAACTTATTCAATGATAGTTGCGTTTACGAGAGGTTAGATTTATTTACTCAATTGTATAGCACCCCTGGCGCTGCAGTTATCAATTAATTGGATATCCAATTGCTCTAAATTTTAGGTCTAAGCAAACACAAAACAACTTTACCAAATAAAGTATGGTACTAAATGTTAACTCAGATAAAATATTCGAGCCCCAATTAGTCGAAATCCCATAAGCTAAGTGATTCCTATTAGGTGGGTACCGCACAATACGAATCCAGGTAGTAGGAATCAGCGTAGTAGGAAAAAATGAAATTGATCTAATTATTATTTCCTTATTTCAATGAACTTTAATATTCAATAAAGCGATAAAATATTATCAAGTGATTCATTTGCAATCGTCCTGGTCGGGACTATCGATTGATTCATAAATGAAATACGATACGTTCGTTATAAAATATACTTCCTGAAAAACTCAAATTTTCATGGTGTAATAACGCTATGGAAACAAAAAAAAAGTTATTGCTTTCAGCGTGATTTTCGTGATACCTACTCTCGAATCTCAATAAAACAAAAGAAAAAGAAATATTATCAAAACAAATATATTATTTTGGTTTACAGTCTCGCAAAATGCGTCATTTAAATTTTTTTAAATCCAAGTATCAGTATGATAATTATTCCATGAGAATCTGAGGAAACTTTGCTAAGATTTCTGTAAACACGAAGCAACATCTGTGTTCAAAAATGTTTCAAAGCAGTCAAATCCAGTATGAAAATTAATTATAGGGATCCCAAAAATTCGTTGGTATTTGTGGAATGTCGAAAATATTTGCTTCAACTGTTATAAATTTCATCAGGTTTTCATCAATGCTGTGTGGAAATCGGTTTCTGAGAAATAAAACCAATCTTACAAAAAATTGTGACATGTGATAATTGATGGAACTTCTAAATAATTTTCAATTTGGCAAGCCTCCATTATTGTTTGGAATAAAGCCAAAGATGTTTTTAAATATGTGTTATCAATTCAACACAAAACCATTGGTTTCAAACGATCATTAGTTTCAAAATCATCAAATATCAACATGCAAATTCGACATAGAAAATGTTTTTCCATTATTTGGCGTATAAAGATAAAATAGCATCGCGGTTTGTTTCAGTCTCGTAAAATAATAAAATATCATAGATCTCCCAAGAGAATCGAAAATCATCAAGTTTCAATGGAGAAATTTATTTGAAATCATTTTCAACTATTTCTACATTCAGAATTACTCACAAACAGTTGTGCTAAAAGCTTTCGATATTTCGAGCTTTCGTAGCACACCATCTGCATCAACCCAAGGATAACTTTTAGTACACTTGTTTTTCTTTTCGTATCTTTCCACGCTGTTTCGCGTGCGACGGTACACTACGTATCGCGAGGAAAATTGAAAAACGCTGTTATGAAGATTTCCAAAACGAGTTTTTCTTTGTACCATCAGATTCCTTGGTTTCTAACGAATCCGTACATATGCAACACTTGGGTAGTTTTGTAGGAAATATCGAAGAAACAGCAGGTTAAAAATATTGCTCCACTTTTGCGCACCTATATATACAAATTTTACTTTAGTTGTGTCTGCGCGGGTGGAAAAACTGCTTCTAATAAAATGGAAATTTTTCAATAAAAAGCGGAAAATATGGAAAATCGGAGAAAATCACGTCCTAGAAAAATTGTTTAGCTATGTTGTATTGGAAAAATCAAAATTTTAAACACATGATTGCAAAAACTGTGTGCTTTTTCAACCGGAAAAAGCACACAGTTTTCCGAGTTGGAAAATTTTGAATTTTCCATTTCGGCCAATTCATAGTAAAAACAATTATCTAGGTCGTGATTTTTTTCTTTTTTCCATATTTTGTCATCTTCTTTGAAAATAAAATAAAAAACCGCAAAAAAACACGAAAAATGGCGGATTGCCCGACGGGGGCCTTAAAGTCGCTGAAAGACCATGCTGGTGCAGCTTCTCTGAAAGAATGTTGATCGAAACTGAATCAAAAGCCCCCTTAATATCTAGGAACACTGATGCCATCTGCTCTTTTCTAGCATAGGCCATTTGAGTTTCAGTTGAGAGCACCGCAAGACAATCGTTCGTCCCTTTGCCTTTGCGAAAGCCAAATTGTGTATCTGACAGGAAGCCATTTGCTTCCACCCAATTGTCGAGGCGGGATAGGATCATTTTCTCGAACAACTTCCGAATACAGGATAGCATTGCGATCGGACGGTACGAATTGTGGTCGGAGGCTGGTTTTCCTGGTTTTTAGATGGCGATGACCTTCACTTGTCTCCAATCGAGTGGGACAATGTTAGCCTCGAGAAACTTATTAAATAAGTTCAAAAAGCGTCTCTTGGCAGAGTCAGGCAGATTCTTCAATAAGTTGAATTTGACTCTGTCTGGCCCCCGAGCTTTACTGTTACACGACAAGAGAGCAAGTGAGAACTCCACCATCGAAAAAGGTGTTTCGTTCGCGCTATCGTGAGGAGACGCGGCGCGGTAAATCTTCTGTGCCGGGCGGATTCCGGACAAACCTTCTTGGCGAAATCGAATATCCAACGGTTTGAATATTCTGCACTCTCGTTAGTACTGTTTCGGTTTCGCAAACGCCGGGCCGTGCCCCAAAGAGTGCTCATTGATGTTTCTCTCGTTAGTCCGTCAACGAACCGGCGCCAGTAACTACGTTTCTTGGCTTTCATCAAACTCTTCATTCGCGTTTCTAACGACGCGCACTGTCGAAAACTAGCGGGTAACCCGTCGTTCCGGAAGGTCTTAAACGCGGCGGCCTTCTCCGCGTACACGTCTGAGCACTCTTTGTCCCACCACGGATTAGGAGAGCGTTTTTGTATGTTCGCGCCGGGTACTGGCTTAGTCTGAGCTTGATTTGCGCTGTCGAGAATCAAGCCAGCCAAAAAGCTGTACTCTTCCTCCGGAGGAAGTTCTTGGGTAGATTCGATGTTGTCGGATATCGCGGCAGCATAGCTCTTCTAATCGATATTTCGTGTGAGGTCATACGAAATATTGATTGATTTCAATGGCCTTGAACCGTTATTGATTGAGACTACAATCGGCAGATGGTCGCTGCCGTGGGGATCAGGAATTACCTTCCACGTGCAACTTAACCGCAGCGATGTTGAGCAAAGGGACAAGTCTAAGGCGCTCGGGCGCGCTGGAGGAGCAGGAATCCGTGTCATTTCACTCGTGTTTAAAATTGTCAAATTGAAGTTATCGCAAAGATCCTGAATTAAAGAAGACCGGTTATCATCATAGAGGCAACCCCATGCTGTACCGTGAGAGTTAAAGTCTCCTAAAAATAGTCGCGGTGCTGGCAGGGATTCTAAGATGTCTTGTAGCCGTCGGTGCCCAACCGCGGTGTTGGGGGGAATATATATGGAAGCTATGCAAAGGCTTTTGCCTTTGGTTGTTACTTGACAAGCGACAACTTCAATACCTGTTATCGAGGGAAGGTTAATTCTGTAGAAGGAATAGCACTTTTTGATCCCCAAAAGCACTCCTCCATAGGGGGTGTCTCGATCCAGGCGAATAATATTAAAGTCGTGAAAGTTGAGATCTACGTTGGAAGTTAACCAAGTTTCACATAATGCAAATGCATCGCAACTCAAATTATTTATTAAAATTTTGAAGGAATCGATTTTCGGGATGATACTTCTGCAATTCCACTGTAGAACAGTGATCAAATCTGTGACCTCGTTCGATGAGTTAGCCATCGAAGGATACAATCGCTGAGAGGAGGGGCCATTTAGCAGTCAACTGCTTCAAAAATGTTCTCACTGTAGGGAGAAACATAAGACTTTTAATAGGATCAGTAATATTGAAAGTTTTTATTATCCAGTCCACTATGTCCGAGAGTTTTATAATTCCAGTGCTGTGATTACTCTCGAACTGAAACAAAGGAACACTTGGGATTTTTGATGTTCCTGGAAGTGCTGGGAACTCCTTCTCTGAGCTTAATCCTCCGAGACCAGGAGCTAATTGCTTCGGTTTGGTTGCAACACTTCCAATAGATGTCACTTTCGGAGCCCCGTCAAGGGACACCTTCTGGCCTTTACAAGGAACTTTACGAGATGAAATGTTCCTCCTCTTCCTTTAAATTCTAGGCACCCTAGTAGATGATCCCTCTTGTGGGTTACCAGCCTTGCCCTCGTCAGGAGGCAAGTGAGTATAGATGTTTGCTGAGGATGGTGGCGTAGCATTCTTTAACATTTCTGCGAAAGAATGTTTGGATCGTCCCGCAAGGGAACGTTTCAGTTTATCCCCGCGTAGTTTGTACGCGGGACATGCCGAGATATCATGCAGACTCTCCGCACAGTAAGGACACTTTGCGGCTTGCTTACTGCACGAATCATCTAGATGATTCTCCCCGCATTTTCCACAGCGGGCCTTATTGCTACAATGGGTGGCTGTGTGACCCAGTTGTTTACACTTTGTGCAATTCATGACCCGCGGCACAAACAGACGCACAGGCAGACGAACCTTGTGCAAGAGGACGAAATTTGGCAAAGCGGTACCAGCGAAGGTCACCCGATAAGAGTTTGATTGGGGGTACGTTTTTGAACCATCCCCCGCAACTACTACTGAGTGCAAACGTTTGCACTCAAGTATTTTCACTGGCTGAAGTAAGCGGTCTCTGAAACGGCCAACCCCGTACTTCAGCAGTTCCTCGCACGTCAAACTCTCATCGGTTACGACGCCTTCGGATTGTACTCTTACAGCCGGAATATACACGTTATAATCCCGCGTAAAGTGCTCACAGCAAGCAATATCGTTTGCCTGCTTTGAGTTGGCTAGTAACACCCTTATCTTGTCCGAGCGGACCTTTGAAACAGCCGAGAACCGTTCCGTCAGGTCTCTAAAAATCTGAAGAAGATTCAGTGATTTAGTCTTGGGCCGAAAGAAGACCACAAATGGACCAGTTGAGAGTTCTGGATAGCATTTGGGCCGGGGGGAGCCTTAGAAGTTGAACCCGATTCAACTTCCATTTGACCATCCGAAGAGGAACCATAGAAAACGTCAACGCACGGGGTCAGCGCCCGCGCAGACGAAAGAAAGTAATAAATGTGTTACAAATGACAAAAACCACTTAGCTTTAAACTGGTGTCCAACGACGAACCGATCCAGCTTATACAGCTGGCTATTGTTTAATCCTCACACGCGAACAAAAGACTGAGGACCGAACCGAACTGGCAAAATAACCTTGAATGCGGATTAACACTATTCTTTATCGCCTCACACAGCACTACGGACTAGAAAAAACAACCTCTGTCTCGATGGAGAGCTCGAAAACGAATGATTTTTTAACTATTTGTTCCATTTTATTGTACTCGGATTCTGAAGAAAGCTGATAGTGTATTTTTGAATCTGGCTTGGAAATAGCCCATGAATAAGGTTCTTGGGCTGTTACTGCCCTCTTATGCAAAAGTGACGTTAGCGCCACTTTGGTCAAATTTCATTTTTTCGTATTTTTGAGTTCTCTTCAAAAATCCACGTCTTTCAGTGTAATTGTCTTTAAAAAATTATGCAAAATGGTCTTTTAAAACGCGAAAAACAAAGTGACGTAAACGCCATTTTTACCAAAGTGACGTACCGGTGCAAAATATGTAGTACGGAACGCGTATTTAACAATGCTAGGGTTCGTCGCGGTTGCGGTAATTACCGCACCCGCACCGCAAAATCTGCGGTGCGGTGAGGAACTTTTTCCCGCAGGTGAAAGAGCCTTTACCGCGCAGTTTTACCGCAACCGCAAAAAATTTATCATTTTTTTGCGGTTGCGGTAAAACCGCGCGGTAAAGGCTCTGTGTGATAACTTTGATTATTCTAAATTATATTTTTACATTTCTTATAAAAGAAATGTATAGAATTCGCTCAAACTTTCAAGATTTTTCCGAGGCCCGGAGGGCCGAGTCTTATATACCAATCGACTCAGCTCGACGATTTGGGACAATGTCTGTGTGTGTGTATGTAACGGACACATTCTCATTCGTGTTTCTCAGCAATGGCTGAACCGATCTTATCCAAACCAATTTTAAATGAAAGAACTAAAAAACAGTATGAACGCTATTAATTTGTTTTTGATTCTGATGTTTAGTTTCCAAGATATGAATGTTTGAATGCGTAAAAATGGCGTTTTTGCAGTTTTTTTTAAATTATCTGCCGAAATTGACAATATAGATTAACAATTTATATGTTTTTAGATAGCTTTAACGAATACCTTTCGAACAAGCTATAGATTGTTTAAATCGAACTATTATCAAGAGATATTTAACATTAAATGCGGACGAAAGATTTTTATCATTTCCCATTGCCAGAAATATGATGTCTTCAGCAAATTTGTAGCTCTTACTTTTGTGAATAACTTTACTGAAGACTTCAAATATCTATTTTGAATACTTTAAAAGTTATGGCTTGTTGTTTGTGGATTACTCTTCGTCGCCTATTTATTGTTCAATATAGTAATAATCCATTGAAATAAGCCAAACATTATTTCAATAAAACGAATTTTGTATTTCATTTTTCTATCTACAACCGCTAGAAATAATCACCGAACACTTTCAAGTTGTCTGGAAGGAACTTGATAACTTATCAGTGCAAAAATGTTCATTTGGACGAACCTTCTGACTGCAATTTTTCTAACTTATAACCATCGGATCGATCTGAAAAATATCGGAAAATGAAAAGTGAAATAAATAACTACAAGCAACGGCGTAGCCACGAGAAGGTTTTGGGGTTTACCGCCATACAACACCCCCCCCCCCCCCCCCACCACACCCAACAAAAAGAATTGGATTGAAGTTGAAAATTTATTGATGCTGACTGATTTAATTCAATATTACAATAACAATTATCTGATCCGTAGATTGATAACCTGTTGTTGTAGACATCATGAGGACGTTTGATAAATTGTCGGAATGGGGTCCTGATATGTAACTGATCTATTGGTTTTGATTTCACAGTTGTCCAATTGCATCAATATCAAATTCCTGCCTGAAAACATTCCAATAGAAAATTCCAGAGTTCTGTAATCAATCATAATCCTCAGATTTATTTTCAAATTGAGCTCGTTTTTGTAGAGATGTACTGTAATAAGGGTCTTTATTTAATAGGAAGCGAAGTTAAAATTGATTTAATGAAACATAGAACTGCTCACCAAAAAAAATGCATAACTTTCAACTTTCGCTAAAAATGTTTTTGCCTTTCTCATTCACTCTAAAATTCGTCAATTTAATCCCGGCCTGGAGGGCCGAGTGTCATATGCCAATCGAAAGGTTATGCAATCACTCTAAAAATCTTCAATCATACCGGCCCGAGGGGGGGTATGCAGTGAGGGGTTGCTACTTTAAAATTAAAACTAGTTTAAAATTTCTTAACAAGTTGAAAATTTTTGGCAAGACCTGGACCTCCCGGATCTTTCTCCATGATCCGCCGCTGGTTTCAAGCGATGTTTCAATATCACATAGTATCTCAAGATCGTGGCTGTCGATCCATTGTATGTATGTGCAAATCGTACTGAACATGTAATATTCATTTCCACCATTGTATTGAACATAACCAGCCATGGAATCGTAGTCTGGACAAATGAGAAAAGCACAATTGCACCACTAGGTGGATTAAAACAGGTTTATATTTTGGGAATGCGTCGAGTTGAGACGAAAACGTAATATGATTAATAACGAGGATAACACTTTCCGAATGTAGAGAGAAATTTATGAAAAATGACGATTTCCATTCGACTCTAGCAGGTTCTGATCAATTTTGATGAGCATTTGATTTTTGTTGTATGACCAATTATATGTATAGGTCAAATGTTTAAAAACAGTAATTTAAGGTCAAGACAGTAATTTAAGGTTTTGAAACCGCCAATTTCGGTGGTTTAGTATCTTCAATGAGTTTTATAAACGTTAAACAGCGCATCATTTGATAAAATAATTTTGACGGTATATCGTCCAAGAAGTATTTATGGTGAATTTTCTTAGGTTAATATTCATGACTACAATAAAGTCTCAACAAATTCGCTAAAGACACGAACCTTGTTACTATTTTCTGGAAAATAATTCTGCATAATTTTAAAACTTCAAAATTTATGGTTTCGGAATTATGCCGTTTGGACAGTAAGATCGATTTTCACCAAACCCCCACCAAACCGAATTTCTGGCTACGCCGCTGACTTCAAATAAGTAGAAACAAAGTCGTTCTACACTCGAAAGAAACTTCTTCGAATGCTGAATATCTATTATAATACATTGACACCCCAATTTTATCAGCCAAATATGAATTGCCAAATATGATTTTTTATTGCATCGAACTACAACAATTTTTAGGTAGCTGTCAAGGGGTTATTTTATAGACTTTTTCCAAAATTTGGCGAACCTATTCCAATTCGTATACCAATCAATTGGTATACTTAAGGGTTTATATGTTGCAGATAGAGAAAATACTGAAGTTTTCAGCTTTTTTCCTACACAATATTACGAAAGCTTATTAAACAATTTTTCCTAATATGTTTTTGAAAATTATAAACTATATGAAATATTTTAATAGTTTAATTTTTTATTTAACCGTGATTTTTTAATAAATAGCGACCATCGCTTAACAACGTAGTCCATTTTTCATGGCTTGCGGTGAGCACGATCTCTTATGGAATAGAAATTAATTTTTAGTGTTCTTTACAGATTTAACTCGCCGCGCAGATAGCTCTGAATTAGACCCGCTGGTGCCCTAAGACGATTTCGCTAGATTTTCGGAGCACTGTGCACCCAGTGCATTAACGCAAGTAACGGAAGGTTATCGAAAAGTTTCGTGAAAATGAAAATTTCAGTAATGATGATGATTTTCCCAAACGGTTCGTTTTCGAGAGGTTTTTATTTGTTCTTTGGCATTAGGATTAGCGATAATAATTCAAATCAAGGATACCACTGGGAAGTCACCTTTAGAAAAAGTCGATGTCGAAGTAAAATTTGGAACTATGCACGCATGCACGTCAGAGATAGCGTGATATCAGGAGCTGCGATTTCATTTCAATGTTTTTTTGTGAAAAGGGCGATACTCACAAATGCAAACATAAGGCTTTTTTCATATATGCGAATGATTAATAAATAACCTTTTTAGGAAAATTCAGTTTTCCCACCACAATTTAGATATTTTATTAACAGAGCATTAACAATAATTCGATGGTATGTCTATTTTATGGGCCATTTTTTCGCTTTCCTATTGATTTGGTTTAAGATTTCTAGCACTGATGTTGTCCTATGCTGATTTGAGCGATTCTCTGAGTCCTGCCACTATCCCATGTAGCATGTGTTATCAAAAACATCGCGAAGCATCAAGTTCTAAATGTTCTCAAACGATATAATATCCGAAGAGAGTGATAAGAGTTATAAGAAATGTCTCATCACACTGTTAGGTGGATTAAAAGCGTTTTTTAAATCAACAACAGACTGCTATTACGAAAGAAAATCTAGCTGTGTCCGAAATATTTTGACGCTATTGTTTTTACGACATATTTTGGACTAGTTATTTTATACTTCTAAGAAAAACTTCACAAACTAACCATTTCAAATACATAAAATGCAAGATCCAAATATAGACAAAATTCTTAGATCATTTAAAAACAATAAATTTTTACTCTTAAATCTAATTTAAAAGTGCAACAATTCTCCTGATTTCTGTTGGAAATCGTGGAATTATGAATAGTTTTCGATATCAATTTTCGAACTGTGAATTTTGACTAATTTAAAGGAATTAGAGATGAACTAATTAAGCTGGGACTTAAACACAACCTGTTACGTATTGGTTTCGTAACCTTCTTATTGTGGTGATGGGGCCACACTATAGTCACCAGCTATTAGGCTCGTTTCACGGTTATCTCCTGGAGAACACTGGGCGGACTTTTCTTCCCACACTATGGTCACTGAGCGAATCGTAATATCAAGCGGAAACAAGTACCAAAACCGATTTAATCCACCTAGCAGACATTTCTTACACATATCACTATTGGATTAGTTTGCAGAACTCATGAGAAGTAGGCATCCAACTAGAGGTTGGATGAAAACAGTTTCTAGTCTTGCACGAATAAAATCTCGAATAAACTGTATAAATTAAAGAAAATCAACAAAACGAACGAAATAGAAAGTCAAGCAAAAAATGAAATAATGAGTTTTTAAATTCAAAAAATGAGTAGAAAAAATTAATGTAAATCAAAATTATAAAATACACGAATCAAATTAGATGGTTATTAAATAACAATTAAGATTATATTTAGAAATAGTTATAAAATTAATTGAATAAATTGACTCATACTAACAAATTGAATGAAATCAAAGAAATGACTGAACATGAAATGCATAAAATTAAAGATATGAATAAAATGAATAAAATGAATCAAATGAATCAAATGAATCAAATGAATCAAATGAATCAAATGAATCAAATGAATCAAATGAATCAAATGAATCAAATGAATCAAATGAATCAAATGAATCAAATGAATCAAATGAATCAAATGAATCAAATGAATCAAATGAATCAAATGAATCAAATGAATCAAATGAATCAAATGAATCAAATAAATCAAATGAATCAAATGAATCAAATGAATCAAATGAATCAAATGAATCAAATGAATCAAATGAATCAAATGAATCAAATGAATCAAATGAATCAAATGAATCAAATGAATCAAATGAATCAAATGAATCAAATGAATCAAATGAATCAAATGAATCAAATGAATCAAATGAATCAAATGAATCAAATGAATCAAATGAATCAAATGAATCAAATGAATCAAATGAATCAAATGAATCAAATGAATCAAATTAATCAAATGAATCAAATGAATCAAATGAATCAAATGAATCAAATGAATCAAATGAATCAAATTAATCTTATGAATCAAATGAATCAAATTGATTTAATTCATCCAGCGAATACAATGAATCAAATGAATGTAATGGATCAAATGAATAAAATGAATGGATGAACAAAATGAATAAAGTAAAAAATAAATGAAATGCATGAATAAAACAAAGGAATCAAATAAACAAAATGAGCCGAAGTGATAAAATGAATGAAAAGAAAAAAATCAGCAGAATAAAATGCATTGATTAAAATGAAAAATTAAACGATGGCAAAAGGTTATAAAATAAAATTTTTTAAATTTAATTGTATCAAATAAACTATTTGGATGAAAAGATTTAAAACTTAAAAAGTAGTCAGATTATTAAAATGAAGAAACTGAACAAAATGAATAAACTGGAAAAAATGAATAGAATGCATGCAATGAAAACAATGAATAAAATAAATTAAATGAATAATATGAGTAAAATGCACAAAAAAACTAAACTGATCAGAGTGAATCCAAAGAATGAAACGAATAAAATAAGTAAAATGACGCAGATGAACAAAACGAATAAAAATATGCTGAATGGAATAAGTAATTAAAATGAAATGATCATATATTTAAAGTTAAAAAACATTTTTGAATAAAGAAAACGAATGAACCGGATTGTACGAATTTGAGAACCATTGCATCAGAATGTTTTGAAATATTTTTGAAAATCCCATTTTCTGAGAAAAGGCTAATAAATATACAATGAACTTTCTAGGGCATCCGTCTTTTTTGGTTTTATTCTTTTCATTTTCATGCTTCTTTACTTGACGTTTTAAGATTATCTGGTGTATCTACTTTATTGTTGGACCTTAATTAGTTATCAGAAACCTGGAACGTTCAATTTGCTTTGGAATTCAAAGTTTACTTTTTGGTCACATACTCCCGAAAAAAGATTTATGTGCAGAACAGAATTTACTGGCTTTACTTTATTTACAGTATTTTAACGCGCAATTGAATATAGTCAAGTGAGATAAGGTCACATGTGCTTTCAAGCCCCTTGAACAGAGAACGACAGAGAGAGGATGCGATTCATGAATGAGACAAATAGATATTTCAAAGTTGTTATTTGCATTGAAGTAAATAGTGTGAAATGTCTAGGCTATGTCGATAGCATAAAAGCCGTGCATTCAGTTGATTGCAATGAAGTCTTTTTCCATTCATCCTTATAGCTTTCATATTGTTTCGTTCGGAATTCTCGAAGAAGAAGAAGAAGAAGAAGAAGAAGAAGAAGAAGAAGAAGAAGAAGAAGACACATTGTAGTTGCATTCCCCATCGAGAGTGGGTACTTGGAAGACTTTTTTTTCTGGATCTAATTTGTGGATATTTTTGGTCTTTGATCCGTTATTTTTCATGAAAATTCGTACCAATAAAACGAATGTGCATTTTCAATAATATCATTACAAAAAAGTTGTTCTTAGTTTCCACATGACATATTTGAGCATATACTTACCTTACCATTCAGGCTAGAGCCCTTTTGTCTCTTGCTGTATGCAGAAACCGTCCCCACTCCACTCGGTCTATTGCTGCTTGTCGCCAGCCTCGCAGTCGCAATCGAAGGGTCCGCAGGTCGTCCTCTATCTGGTCGATCCACCGTGCTCGCTGTGCGCCCCGTCTTCTTGTTCCTGTAGGGTTGCCCTCAAGAACCATCTTCACCGGGTCGTCGTCTGACATTCTCACGACGTGTACAGCCCACCGCAAATGTCCTATTGTTGCGGTATGCGCGATGGATGGTTCTTCCAGCACTTGATACAACTCATGGTTCATTCGCCTGCGCCACGTTCCTCTTCCATCAGCACGCCACCATAGATGGTACGCAACACCTTTCGTTCGAAAACTCCAAGGGCGCGTTGGTCCTCCACGACCAGGTCTCGTGGCCGTAGAGGACCACCGATCTAATCAGCGTCTTGTAGATAATCAACTTCGTGCGGCGGCGAATTTTGTTCGACCGGAGCGTCCTCCGGAGTCCAAAGCAGGCACGCCTCTGAATTTCTCTGCTGTTATCATTGCCTTCGGTTACCAGTGAGCCCAAATACATGAATTCGTCGACCATCTCGATTTTGTCACCGTCAATCCGAGCTCGGGATGGGAGGTTCACCTTGTCGTCTCTAGAATCTCTTCCTCTCATGTATTTTGTCTTCGAAACGTTGATGGCAAGTACAATCCTGCTGGCTTCAGCTTTTAGTCTTTGAGCATATGTTTCATTCAAAATTCAATAGAGATACGAATAGTTTGAATAGCGCACGTGGAATGTCTCTTTTGAAAATTTTCATCGTCAAACATCCATATTACCCAGATAAGCCAAATATTTTTCTGATATAGCCATGCATTTCCTTAATTATAGTGTAGAAACGGCTTTGAATACAACTGAATTAAATTTGAGTTGATGTAGCAGCAGATAAAAAATAGTTTTGTTTTCTCAAACCTTCACAATTGCATCGCACACGTGAAATTGGCTTGGATATGAATAAATATTTCAGATTGGCAGAAGATCTTATCACACAACTTAGAAATGGATACAGAAATAGCTAGATAGGTGCGATAGAAAGAGACAGAGAGAGAGAGAGAGAGAGAGAGAGAGAGAGAGAGAAGAGAAAGAGAGACGGGGGGGGGCGTGTGAGGAATGCCAAATGATGGTTAAGGCAGTGACCTTATTTTTATAGGTATATTATGCGATATATTGATTCCTTACATTATTATCGTAAATAATGTAAGTAGTAATTTTTGTGCCATAACCAGTGTAACCTAAATCTTGCAAATGAGCTAAATTTTCGCTATAGCTTTGGGCTTCAAACATACAGTTGCTTTCGGTGACGCCACGAGTATAATTATATGAGAAATCTTTTATCTCACTACTAGGTGAATTACTTTTTGATCTGTGTATTGATATACCATCCAACAGAACACACGGTCGTCAATATTTGTTTCAACAGATTCTCGCGTAGGTGTGAACAAAACATTAGTTTTTCTAGTTCGATACTTAGTATCGAACTAAATATCAAGTTAAAGTGAGCATTATGTGCTAACGCAGTGTTTGCAATACCACAGATAAGTTACATATATATTTGGTATGCTTTTCTGTTCTAGGTTGCACTTTGTTACTTAGGACAGCATTCATCGGAGTGTAAATTTTGTTTGTGTATATATTTATGATTCATTATCGTTAACATCAGAGGCATCTCAAAAATACGTAGTGGAAGTTCGTGAAATTAAAGTTTGTCCAATACCCAATACTGTTGCCAGATTCCGGAACCAAACAATATCAGAGGCGCGAGGCTCAGGTATTGTTGGTTATTACGATTGTTACAATGCTGCGATGTTCGTTGGATGTATTGTTTGGTGTAGTCAGTCCATCAGGGCCTCTGATCTGGGTGGCTGTCTCTGGGGGCCAATTGCTTCACCTACTCTCAACGAAGACCAGGTTTGGCGCTCAGTCTTTCCAAGAATAAACATCTATTTAATGTTTGCGAAATTTCGGCTTCCCGCTATTTGCGTCTACTTATGAGCATGTATTTTTTTGTGTTTCTATTCTATTCTTTTATTTGTCAGTTTATTTTAGGTGACAGAATGTTGATTTATTGAGTACGATAGTCTGTTTACAATGTGCACCGGGCAAAAAAAGTTTTAATGGGGTTTGTAAAATACCAGAGTGGTTTGGTTTGTGTTCCATTAGATGCGATAAAAGGTTTTTATACCACAGTTTTGGTTTTTAACGCGAAATATTTTTCTTCTGTACCTGTATTGTTTGTTTTTTGTTTTGTTTTCTGATGCCTAATTTTCTAAGAGTAGTGATCGCAACGAATGGTGTTGTTTTTCCAACTTATTAATTTCTGCAAAGAATTTTATGCGTATTGGGCATGGTGAAAATTAATTATGTTTATGTCAAAAGGAATGGGAAACATTCCTAGATGTGTCAGTGGGAAGAAATAGTTCGGTAAAATTTGGATATTTGCACGACGCGTTCCGACAGAAGAATCACTGATCTTTAGGATTTAAGAGAGGTTCTTCATTAAGATTGCAATAACAACGAATGCCTGAGCATACATGTGTGTAACTCCAATTTGTCTTATTGGATAAACGGTTTGTATGGCTACTTTGGTTCTTAGGAACTCGAACATCCACTATATTCTACGTGATCTACGTCTGTATTACATTTTAATGGTAAGTTTCGATGGAAAAATTGATGAATAGAAGGGTCGATCGGTCGTGTGGTCATAACCTATAGGAGTGTATATTTATTGCCCTAAAAGAATGCATGTCATTTCTGCATAACACTTGCTCAGCTGCCATAATTCACTCACAATTCGTTATCCGTCTCTGAAAAACAAGATGTTTATTTGTTGCATGCTCAATCGAAATACTAGTTACCCCAATCACTACTGTCGGATTCTTCTTTGTCGTATATCTCTAAAAGTTTCTTGTGGAATTGATCTTTGTTTACAGCCAATAGCTTCCATTTCTCATAGTTAAGATCGTAACGATCCATGCTTTGTTGAATACTATCCCGCCATGTAAAGCCCGGTCGACAAGCACGTAAACGAGATGGTCACAAACGAGCAGCAACGCGAAGAGGGTGAGATACTACGCGTCGTCGAACGTGCCCCCACCACATTAATTGGTACATTCGAATTTTTTTCGTGATTCTCCGTTTCTGTAGTAATGAGTTTATCGACTTTGGTAATTCTGATGACTCGTGACCACGACACAGTTTTATCATAGACAATATAATCTGTCGCTCGTAACCCCGAATGGATCTTCTGCTATATTTCGTCAAAATAGCTGTTTCAGTACCGTAGAGCATACTAGGAGCAACCACAGACTCATAGATAATTCTTGCTACCTGCCATGAAGGTCTATAGCGTTTGAGAAAATCCAGAATCAGCTTAGAAGCACGGACAGCGTTTCGGCAGCGAGTACGGATAGTCATTGGACGATCTAGCCGAGCAGTTAGGTAAACACCCAAATATCGCAGAGGGTCTGTCGTTCTATTGGTCTTACCTAAAATTTCTACGGACTCAATAGCTGTGCCCTTCGGCTCTCTAATGAGAACTTTGCACTTACTCTCATTTAAGTTCAGCCCTACATAGGAAAGATACTCCCTGATTTTTAATAGAATTTTCTCAACATCTGCTGTTGTTCGCGCTACAATTATGAGGTCATCAGCAAAGGCCAAAATTATCGGTAATGAGAAATATTCGCTCTGATTCAATCTCAATCCTTCAACTTCTTCTTCGACAGACTCTAGAACAGCTTCCATTATTAGATTAAAAATGTAGGGTGATAATGGACAGCCCTGTTTGATACCACGAATTCTTTCGGTGGGCCGAGATAGCTGCTGCTGCCATAATACCTGTTGCTGTTCACCTCGCAAACACTCCAACACTCGATTGATAAAGGCATCGGGTATACCTTTTCCTAAGAATCAAGAAAAGACATTGAAAGTATTTGCATAGCTCAGCTACGAGTCAAAAATACCTCTGAGGATTGCTGGTAGAGGTAATAATGACACGCGATCAAAAGCTTTCTCCAAATCAAGTGACATGAGTATCAAAGAAGTTCCTTCGTTCCACTTTTCCTGCAACAACCGCTGCAACACATGCAAATGATCGGTGGCCGATCTTTCTGGAAGAAAAGCTGTCTGATGGCTACCAAGGGGTCCTACTAAATTTTGTAATTTGTCAAGAATCCATAATGAATAAATCTTATAAGCGGTACAACTTAAGCTTATTCGACGGAAATCATCTACTGACTTTGGAGATCTTACTTTTGGTATCGGGACCACCACTACATGCTTCCACTCTTGCGGTAGGCGATTTTCAGTCCACACTCTGACAAGAAGCTGATGAAGATTACGAACTGTCTGCTCACTACTATATTTCAAATACTCTGAATAAAGGTTATCCACTCCTGGACACTTCCCATTTTTCAGTCGAGCTAGTATCAACTTTATTTCTTCTAGAGTTGGAGGGCTTTGTAGCATAGTATCTGACGGTTCAGGAAGTGGATCTGGGATCAAGTGTGCACTATGACTCTCATGAATCCAATCACCGAGCTGAATGGTTGATAGGGTCTTTCGTGGTCTTTTTTTAGAGAATCGCTTTAGATACTTATACGTTCGGTTAATTCTTTCCCCTGTGGGGAACCGTTGCAAATTTTCGAAAAAGGTAGCAATTTCCCTCTCCTCGCTCTCTCGAATTTTTCGCTGTAGATCTTCTTTCGCTTCTGCAAGCCTATGAGTCCACTTTGGGTGAAATGATCGCCGAGACCAAAACATACACCTTTTAACACGACCTAATGCAATTCTACACTCACGATTAGCTGGAAGGCGAGTAGATCGTTTTAAAGTTGACAAAACTGAATTTTGAATTTTTTCCTTCATCAATCGCCAATTCTCATCGATATTGCCACTCGATAGTGAAGGACTGAGCTGATTGTCAAGGCTCTCCTGAAATTTCCGCCTGATCTGTTCTTTTTGGAGCAAAGAGGGCTCGGTGGCGTGTCTGATGTCTGGTGCAGATGTTCTGGTTGTTTGTTTCATGATGTGTAATTGACTCGATCGGTTCGGTACTATGTTAGCTAGAAGTATCTTATGATCAGTCGATAAACCCATCACTGAAGTGCACTGCATGCGTCGAAGAAACAGAGACGAATCCGCGTGCGTTAGCAAATGATCGATCTGGCTTGATTGCCTACCAGTACTCCACGTGATCTTAAAACTAGCGTTACATTGTGTACTCCGAACAGCAAATCGGTGCAAATTGAGAAAAAATCTCATTTGCATGCCGTTCGCATTGAAGTCAGTATGCCCAGTATACTTTCCTATCAACAACTTCTCGCCTGGTATTGACGAGGTGGCTGTTAAAATCTCCCGCAATAAGAACTCTAGAAAGATCCTCCAGCTCTCTAATAAGCGATCCTAGATTCCCGAAAAAATTAGAGCTGTTCTTGTTTGGCCCGTGGACATTTACAAGATGCAAACATTGAGAAGTCGATGCAACCTGTAATTGATTATCAATAATATATTTAGGCTTTATGAAGTTAGATAAGTAAACAAGAGGTGAGATTATATATTTTACATAAATACCTCGTAAGTCAGATTAACATACTGAATATTTGTGCCCACACATTTAGCGTCGTCAATTTGCAAGCTTGTACCTGATCTTATGAGGACCGCAAGACCTCTTCGTTTGCTCTTTGTCTCATTTCCCATATACCATCTATAATTCTGGGTTATGAGTTCGGCACCTTCTAAGTTCACTTCCTGCAGCACAGCAACATGAACATTGTGCGCAAACAATACTGCATCCACCCCTTCTCGCTTTGCTAACTTTCTACATCCGTTAATATTTAAAGAAGCAACTCGTAAGCCGAATTTACATTCGATAGTGATATTTGGCTTGACAGGAATCTGTGTTTAAAATATTTGTGCTCGTACAACCTTTTCGCCGACTAAAAGATGATCCCCATGAAGCACAGGTCGGGGCCCTTCCTCATCAGGAACCACACTCGCGTAACTGAAATCATGACTCGCACCAAATTCTAGCAGATGTATTGCGACAGCTGCTTGCCTATCAGAGGGGTCCAAACGAATAGTTAGGCGATGTTCACTGTGAACATATATAGTTATGCCTAACAACGCAGATAGCAGAACTAACGTAGATGATCCACCATTGATCTGGCCATTTCGCAGGCGAAACACAAACATCGATAGCTCATCTAGGGAATCGCACGGTATTCCAAGCACTTCTAATTCCGCTCTAGGTTGGGCTTCCACAAAATCAGCAATTATTAAACGAAGATTGTCCATAAACACCTTCTCAACGTTTGCTCCGGTCATCTGGTGACCAACGGAAGCTATTAGAGTATCCGCGCCAGTGGAAAACCGCACGACCTTCGCTCTCATACCACTTTCAGCTATTTCAGTGATATCGGTACCAGATATGCCTAACGATGCAGTACAATACTGGAATGGCCTGATACAAATTACACTATCGTAATAATTTCTTTCCCCTGACTCTGCAGGACCGCGATAAAGAAGCCGATAAACAGGTAGGATAACATCATTCGTTTGGCGAGGTTCGAATCTTATGCAAGCGTTATTCTGATAAACATGAATAGCTACTCTAAAATGATTAACCAACGCAGAAATGCATTCAAAGCCCCCCCCCCCCCAAAAACCGACGCATCCGAGCTTCTCCAAATAAGCACGAACTTTGTAGTCCAAAGGCAAGTGCCCCTCTATTACCTCCTGTGCAGAGCTGACTATCTGTTCTCGATAAAAGTCAAAAGAGTCTAATAGTACCTCTCGAGCTTTTAGCCGTAGCCACAGAGTGTATGGACTGAATAGCTGATTTTTTGGGGTTATCCCATACATTTGATGCACTATTGCTCCGAACAAACAGTCGCCATTAGGTGGAATAGCCAATACCCAATGCAAATTACCCTGCAAATCCCGGTAATGCTCCATGTGCACTATATAAAAAGGAAAAATAAGGAATTTTGGTGTTACAGTAAACATATAAATAAATACCCTATGAGGATTGGAGTGGCGCCAGTGAAATCGGTGTTCAACAAAATAATTTATATTGCCGCAAGTTCAGTATGGCTCGGCAATGATTAGACCGAAGGTACTAGTTTTCTTTGTGTTCCTTCTTTTCTTTATTTTACTCGACTGCCTAGCCGTGAAGCGATACGTAAGACAAGACAAGACAGATCGTGTTGGATTTTGGAGGCGGACCTCGTAAATCAGTTTGACGACTCTGATTTGGACTCGTTACAAGACTATTTGATTTACCACAGGGCTATTTCGCAATGTTGGTACCGTCAACGGTGGTATTGCACATTTCACAATGGAATGGACTGACGTTTGGTTGGTCAGAGCGGTGGAAAAGAGAATCTTGTATAGACTAAGTTGGGATTCAGGGACTCCATGAGTGATGACGGGCTGCTCTTTATGCATTGTTATTGCATTAGGCTTGAGGGATTGTGCGTAGGAATCACAATTGGAAAAAGTTAATTCTGTGCCTAGGAGAAATTACTAGGTACATGCACTTATTGCGGATATCGTGGAGCCAGAACATTTTCTGTCTTAAACAGCAGTTTGACTGTTTCAGCCTTTTGTTTGTATTAGTATGCATAGGGACCTTAACATTTGATTATTTAATAAAAAAGATTATCGTTGGCCAGTACCTATTATAGAAACAAGTGAGAGTCGAGTTCGTTTGATGGTTTTATACGGTTCGAAACCCAATGTCTACCCTAGTTTTCTAGATATATCTAATTTTTACCGATACAGTCTACAAAATAATGTGCTCTCCCCTCCTAAAAGTAGAATATTCCCTTACTTATCTCTGATACATCTAATCAGTATACAGTTCAACATTCAACAATAAAAAATGGCACCCGAGATCAGTTACTTAGATGCGGTATTCGATCGATATGTTCGTCTGAAACGAAAATAATATAGCTGTCCGTTCTAAGGTTCATATTGCTTTCACGGTACTTACTCTGTGAAGATTCTTTCTGCTACGATAACAATCTGTAGACATAATATGATAGTCTACAGCGCGAGCGCATTGAAACTCGACCACGTTCAAAACAAACCGGCGTTTACTTATAACCGCATCAGATAATCTAACGTTCTACCAAAACAAAAGCATGTACAATTATTCAATCGGTAGCATGATAAGTATCAAATAATCTACACGCAGCCCTTCAAAAAGCCAGCTATAGAACTAATAGAACATCCAATAAATCTTTTAAACAATCTCGGTAGCCGGCTACCCAGTGCAAAAAGAACACGATAATGCTAATGGCACACTTATTAATAATCTTCCCCTCTAGCAGAGACATGTGTCGGTATTGATCAGCATGCAGGGATCAGGAGAGATTGCACAATGTGGATCAGCATGGTAGTCCCAAGCATGCTATTCCAAAGAACGTTTTGCAATCTCAATCGGTCCTGGTCAATAACGGGGTAGCAACACACGGGCGATCTCGTATGCCTATGCTTCATTAGGACTTATGAAGCATAACCAGTAGTGATCATAACAATAAATAAATCGTGCGCGGAAGTGATTGCTTGGAATCGGCATTCTATTATTAACTTAGAATCGGCATTCTGTTATACTAATGCTACGGAAATAACTCAGTTTACATTCCTGTTTTCATACTACTTAATAAAGTTTAATATTAATAAAAGCCCCTTTTACTACGAAATCATTATACATGTGCAATTCCAACTATCTACAAGAATAGTGTTTGCCACAAGAAAAAAAAAACGCACGCAAATACCTTCTGTATAAGATTCTGCATTTTATCCAAAGGATTGCTAGGTAAAATCAACATCGACACGATAGAAACCACGAAAAAATTCGTCGCGTGATTGAAAAGTGAACGTTACCGATTTATTAAAATATAAGCATTGCTTATTTTGCTAATCGTATCAATATAGATTGTACAATGTGGCTCATCATGTTATTCCCAAGCATGTTGTTCCAATGAACATTTTGCAATCTCATTTGGTTCTGGTCAATAACGGAGTAGCAACTACGGGCGATCTCTTATGCTTATGTTTATGCTATGCTTATGTGTATTGATATACCATCCAACATTTACCTCATGATTGAACGCTACGCCTAATCCAAGGGATAATTTCTGGAACTCGCTGTTTCACTATCAACACATTTTTTTTGTCTTTTAAGTGAACTTGTATATTGTTTTTTGAGAAATAGTTTATTTACTATAGAGGTAATTCACAAAATGTTATCAACATCGAATTCCTTGAATCACGTAGATGTGTTTTCATAGCCCGATATTCAAAATCGGTTTAGTTTTGCCCCTAAACACCAGTAAAGCAATACTCTGTATGAAACAATCTCATTTTTAGATAGTGAAAATTGGTAAGCGAGCAATAAAAATACAAAATGTTTATTATCTGCGCCGCTCGTGCACGGATTTTGACATTCTATAGCTTGTTAGAAAAGGTATTTTTGCAAGCTTCTATTTATGTGCATTTATGTGAGACAATATTGCATTGTTCGAAAGTTATTTGCAAAAATACCTGCCGTGTTTTGACAAAATCGCCCATATCTAAGAAAGTAAACAACACATCGAAAATCAAAAATAATAGTGTCAAATGGCAACATTAGGCCTTTCATTTGAAACTAGTTTCATTAAGATCGGTTTAGCTATTGCTGAGATAATTACATGACATTTTGTACATACATACATACACACATACACACACATAACTCCGCTAGTGAATGACGGATCTCAATAGTGGCATGTCTGTAATAATATAAGCCCTGGTAAAGGAGGTGTGATGATCTGGGCCGAGGTCACCACGTAAAGCAAGGTAGGTCATATCCCCAATTCCAAGGCGTGAAGCGACCCGTGCCGAGGGATGAGTGATCGAGGGGGTGAAAAGGATGCTCGATCGTTAACGGAGCCTGTGGGGTACCTGGGCAACCCCCACAGTAAGCGTCCCATACCACGTTAATGCGGAGCTCTGGCGTGGCGGACATCTATTCTCGCGCTACTTATGGGATTTGATATGGAGAGCAAAAATAAAAACAACAAACAATCGGAGGTGTCAAACCCCTTTGCTAGAGGTGGTTTGGCGAGGTCTCCCCCCCGTGGGGAGAGTAGTGGAGCGATGAGTGCTGCATCTGAAAGCACCAGTGACCCCCCAGCAGCGGTAGGAAATAGCTCTACCAACGCACCGGACGGGCCACTATCTGCGATGCGCAAAGTGGTGGAGCAGCTCGATTCAATAATCGAGTACACTAGCGCAAAGCAAAACATAAGCAAGGAGTTAAAACAGAGTCTCCTGGAACTTCGAAACACTGTTCGTGTCGCAAGACAGAAACAGCAGGCTTATGCCAAGAGGGTGGAATGTCGGGAGAAGTCCGACAGAGAAACCCAGAGAGAGGCCTCCAAGAGGGAGCGAAAAGAGAAGGTCGATACGGGCACTCAGACAGTGGCCTTCACCTACAATGGAGCAGCAACGTCGCTCGAAGCGGCGGCCGAGTTCCCCTCGAAGGGAAAAGGCAAGGGCAAGGGCAATCGCAAGATGTCGTCGAACGCGAAGCGCCCTAGGAAGTCGCCAGGCGAGGGTGCAAAAACCGACACCACACGGCGTGCAAC
This sequence comes from Topomyia yanbarensis, assembly GCF_030247195.1. Classification (NCBI taxonomy): domain Eukaryota; kingdom Metazoa; phylum Arthropoda; class Insecta; order Diptera; family Culicidae; genus Topomyia; species Topomyia yanbarensis. The sequence continues at coordinate 251,837,476 of NC_080671.1, forward strand.
CGTTAAGGCCAAACGCCGTCTGGCTGAGGTAAGCGAGGGCGAGAGTGACCTCGCTGAGCAGAGCGTTGGTACCAGCAACCCGGCGCGACCGGGGCAGGGGGGCCCAAACCCCTGGACGCTGGTCACCAAGAAGAAGCCGGCACCGACACCGGAGGTACCGCGGCCTGCGAAGAAGGCCAAGGACAGAGGCGAGGCCTTGTGGTTAAAAACCGACAAGGACAAATATGCCGATGTCCTAAAGTCGATGAAGGCGGCCGAAAGCCTTTCGGCCCTTGGGCAAGATGTGCGTAGCGTGAGACGCACCAACACGGGAGAAATGCTTCTGGTGCTGAAGCGAGGCGCACAATCTAGTGCGGTATACAAGGCCTTGGCCCAAGAGGTCCTTGGTGAAGGCGCCCAAGTCAGGTCGCTAGGGGCGGAAATGACTTCAGTGCAAGCATCTGGACGAGTTCACGACTGCAGAAGATGTCGTCGCAGCCGTTAAGGAACAATGCGACGTCACAATCGAGCGGGCCTCTGTGCGATTTAGAGATGGACCCTCTGGCACCCAAGTAGCCTACCTCAGGCTACTGAAGGCGGATGCCAAAAAGGCAACCGAGAAAGGGAAGCTGAAGATCGGCTGGTCGGTATGCCCTATTAGCATACCCCAGCCGCCTTCAGTGGATAGGTGCTATCGGTGCCTTGAATCCGGCCACAAATCCTACGAGTGCAAGGGCATAAATAGGAGCAAACTATGTCGCCGCTGCGGCGAGGAGGGGCATAAGGAGCGGGGTTGCACTAAGGCGCATAAGTGCCTTATCTGTACCGCTAAGAAACAAGCCCATAAACATGCTATGGGCGGACCTTCGTGTCCCTTCGATGAGGTAAATAAGAAGAAGCCGTGAACGTCACACAGCTAAATCTTAACAATTGTGCAGCAGCCCAACAGCTGCTGTGGCAGTCGGTCTCGGAGTCGAGGACAGATGTCGTCCTCCTATCTGATCCGTACAACATCCCTGCCGGCAACGGCAATTGGGTGTCGGACGGGTCTGGAATGGTGGCAATCTGTACAACAGGACGGTTCCCGGTTCAAGAGGTAATACACTCCTCCGCCGAGGGTGTGGCGATTGCCAAGATCAATGGTGTGTTCTATTGCAGCTGCTACGACCCACCAAGGTGGCCAATAGAACAGTTCAACCAGATGATCGACAGGCTCTCGTCGGACCTAGTGGGCCGGAAACCGGTAGTCATAGCGGGAGACTTTAACGCTAATGGGTCAGGGGTCAAGCGCTAATGGAGGCGCTTGCGAAACTCGATACTGTGCTAGCTAATAATGGCACCGCTAGTACATTCCGTAGAAACGGAGTGGAGGCGTGGATTGATTTGACCTTTGCCAGCCCGAGTCTAGTTCCAGGCATGGAATGGAGGGTAGACGAAGGCTACACCCATAGCGATCATTTAGCAATCCGCTTTAGGATCAACTATGGTGTGCAGCATCCGAGGGCGGGAGATCCCTGTCAGGTACGCGGGTGGAAGTCCAATCACTTCGACAGCGAAGCTTTCACCGCGGCCCTGGGACTGGAGGCCAACACCGACAGTCTAAGCGGGGATGCGCTGGTAGCTGTTCTATCACGCGCGTGCGACGCCACTATGCCGAGAAAAACACTGCCAAGAAACGGCAGATGCCCGGTATACTGGTGGAGTGCCGAGATTGCAGCTCTACGGTCAGCCTGCCTCAGAGCTAGACGTAGGATGCAAAGAGCTCGCACCGAGGATGCAAGAGAGAATCGCCGTGAAGTGTTTCGAGATGCGAAATTGGCCCTTAACAAAACTATTAAAAGCAGCAAGAGAGCGTGTTTCGACAACCTGTGTGAGAGTGCCAACGCGAATCCGTGGGGTGACGCCAACAGGATTGTGATGGCCAAGACCAAAGGGGGCTCCTCACCCCCAGAACGGTCTCCGGACCGGTTGGCAACGATTATCGAAGTGCTCTTCCCGTCTCGAACCACAAGCCCCTGGCCACCTGCACTACGAGACAGTGCGGGCACGGCCGAAATGGTGGCTCCAAAGACGTATGAAGAACTACTCGCAGTGGCCAAATCCCTAGCAATGAATAAAGCTCCAGGGCCGGATGGAGTTCCAAACAACGCTCTCAAGGCAGCGATCATAGCGAACCCGAACATTTTCAGGCTAGCTATACAGAGATGCCTTGACGAGTGCCGTTTCCCCGATAGAAGGAAAAGGCAGAAATTGGTGCTGTTGCCGAAGTCCGGGAAGCCGCCAGGCGACCCATCGGCGTACAGACCAATCTGTCTGATCGACACGACTGGCAAACTGCTTGAGAGGATCATCCTCAACAGGCTCACCCCGTACGCGGAAGGTACGGACGGTCTGTCAAGCAACCAGTTTGGCTTTCGGAAGGGTAAGTCTACAGTGGACGCTCTCAACTCAGTGATAAATACTGCCGAGATAGCGATCCAACGGAAAAGGCGAGGTATTCGATACTGCGCGTTAGTGACACTTGACGTGAAGAACACATTCAACAGCGCAAGCTGGGATGCCATCGCGCTCTCGTTACACCGGCTTAGCCTACCGGTGGGTCTGTACCGGATCCTGGAAAGCTACTTCCAAAACCGCGTACTGCTATACGAGACCGATGCCGGTCAGAAAAGGGTTCCGATTACCGCCGGAGTCCCGCAGGGCTCGATCCTAGGCCCGGTGCTATGGAACCTCATGTATGACGGGGTTCTGAGACTGAAGTTCCCTCCTGAGGTCAAGATCGTCGGCTTTGCTGACGACGTAACCTTGAAGGTCTACGGGGAGTCAATTTCTGAGGTAGAACTAACCGCAGAACACGCGATCAGCACGGTGGAGGAATGGATGAGCGCGAGAGGCCTGGAGCTCGCTCATCATAAGACGGAGGTAGTTATTGTCAACAACCGCAAGTCGGCACAACATGCAGTTATCCATGTGGGAGAAGTCGCGATCACTTCACAGCGAAGTCTGAAGTCTCTCGTAGTCATTATAGACAACAAGCTGACCTTCGGCAGCCATGTCGACTATACATGCTAGAGAGCGTTGCGGCTCTATCGAGGGTGATGTCTAACAGCTCAAAAGTGTGCGCCAGTAGACGTAGGTTACCGGCAGGCGTTGCCGTATCTATCCTCAGGTACGGCGGCCCGTCATGGTCAAGAGCACTAAGGGTAACCAGTTACCTACAGAAACTGGAGAGCACCTACCGCGTGATGTGCCTCAGAGTGATATCTGCCTACCGCACGGTATCACACGATGCATCCTGCGTGATAGCGAGCATGATGCCAGTCGGGCTGGTCATTCGGGAAGATGAGGAGTGCTTCGAGCTACGTGGAAATAGGGGAGCCCGCGAGCGCACCAGGGTGACCTCGGTCGCCAGATGGCAGCGCGAGTGGGACAACTCTTCGAAAGGTAGGTGGACCCACCGGCTGATACCTAGCATATCGAGCTGGGTGGGAAGACCCCATGGGGAAGTTCATTTCCACCTGACACAATTCCTATCAGGACATGGCTGTTTCCGACAGTACCTCCGTAGGTTCGGGCACGCGGAGGTCCCTGTCTGCCGGACTGCCCAGGTGTAGACGAAACTGCCGAACACATACCGTTCGTATGTCATCGGTTCGACGTCGAAAGAAGAGCAATGCTTGACGTCTGTGGCTGGGACACAACCCCTGATACCCTTATTCAGCGGATGTGTCAATCGGTGGAGAAGTGGAACGCAGTCTCGGCTGCTACCATCCAGATTGCCAGTAGGCTACAGGTAATCTGGCGAACCGAGCAACAGACGACGGGCACGGCTAACTAGTGATTGGTTAGCTGGAGCGAAAAAGGCCAAGCGCAAAAAAGGGAGTGAATGGTCTGTTCATGCCGAGGCAGGTTTGGCGCAGCGAATGGCAACCGCGTAAGGGGTAAACCCAGCCACCCCGAAGCAAGACAGAAGAGTGAGTGTATAAGTGGACTGCCTCATGCCACGACGGGAGGGTCGTAGCGTAGTATGTTGGGACTTAGCTATCGGTGCCTCATGGCGTGGCAGAGGAGTGAAAGGGTGAGCATCCAAGTCAGTCTCACACGGCATGTTAAGAGTGAGCACAAAAGTAAGCCTCACATGGTATGGTAGAGGCTAGCACAAAAGTCAGCCTAGCAAGGAATGAAAAAGGTGAGCACACAAGTCAGCCTAGCATGGTATGTCAGAAGTGGGGCCTAAGAAAAATGTCCCACATGGGATGCCACGGGGAGTGACAGAGGTACAATAGAGTGGCACGATCGAGAGTGAATCAGGTGATAGGGTGAGCACCCAAGTCAGCCTCACATGGTATGGGTGGGGCGAGCACAAAAGTAAGCCTAGCAAGGAATGAGTAAGGTGAGCACACAAGTCAGCCTCGCATGGAACGAAAAAGGTGAGCACAAAAGTCAGCCTCATGTGGGAGTGTTTGAGAGTGAATCAAAGTGCGATTGAGAGAGCACCCAAGTAAGCCTCACACAGGACGTATGAACGCGTCAGTGACAGTGAATGAGTACATTTAGTACAGCCATCCCCCCAGAAGTAATACCGAGAGGTAGTTCCTGGGAGGAATGATGGCGGAGTCCAATGGAGTTTAGTCGGTATTAATGGCAGCGTCACCATTCGAGCCCGACACGCCCCCAGTGCACCCCGTGTGGTAGATTGGACCCTACCAATAGCACGTGTACTGGGCTAGGACGTAAAGGTCTTCTCCATTGTAAAAAAACACACTTACACACATACACGCATGGGCGAGGTCTCCCCCCGTGGGGAGAGTCATGGAGCGACGAGTGTTGCATCTGATAGCACCAGTGACCCCCAGTAGTGGTAGGAAATAGCCCAACCAAGGCACTGGACGGGCCACTATCCGCGATGCGCAAAGTGGTGGAGCAGCTCGATTCAATAATCGAGTTCACTAGCGCAAAGCAAAACATAAGCAAGGAGTTAAAGCAGAGCCTCCTGGTGCTCCGGAAAACTTCGTGTCGCAAGACAGGAACAGCAGGCTTATGCCAAGAGGGTGGAATGTCGGGAGAAGTCCGACAGAGAAACCCAGACAGTGGCCTCCAAGAGGGAGTGAAGAGAGAAGGTCGATACAGGCACTCAGACAGTGGCCTTAACTCCGCTAGCGAATGACGGATCCCAATAGTAGCATGTCTGTAATAACATACGTACATGGAACTATTGAGATCCAGAGCTACAGGTCCAAAGCCCTGGTAAAGGAGGATGGTTGTGATGATCCGGGCCGAGATCACCACGTAAAGCAAGGTAGGGCATAACCCCAATTCCAAGGCGTGAAGCGACCCGTGCCGAGGGATGAGTGATCGAAGGGGTGAAAAAGATGCTCGATCGTTAACGGAGCCTGTGGGGTACCTGGGCAACCCCCACAGTAAGCGTCCCTTACCACGCTAATGCGGAGCTCTGGCGTGGCGGACATATATTTCTCGCGCTACTCGTGGGACTATACATGGAGGCAAATAAAAATAAAAATAAACAGACGGAGGTGCCAAACCCCTTCGCAAGAGGTGGTTTGGCGAGGTCTCCCCCCGTGGGGAGAGTAGTGGAACGATGAGTGCTGCACTCGAAAGCACCAGTGACCCCCCAGCAGCGGTAGGCAATACCCCTACCAATGCATCGGAGGGGCCAATAGCTGCGATGCGCAAAGTAGCGAAGCAACTCGATGCTATAATCGACTTCGCTAGCGCGAAGCAGAACATAGCCAAGGAGTTGAAGTTGAGCCTTCTGGAGCTCCGGAAAGCTGTTCGTGTCGCAAGACAGGAACAGCAGGCATATGTTGAGAGGGTGGAATGTCGGGAGAGGCCCGACAGAGAAACCCAGACAGTGGCCTCCAATAGGGAGGAAAGAGAGAAGGTCAATAGAGGTTCACAGACAGTGGCCTTTACCTTCTACGGAGCAGCAACGTCGATCGGAGCGGCGACCGAGTTCCCCTCGAAAGGAAAAGGAAAGGGCAATCGCAAGACGGCATCGAATGCGAAGCGCCCTAGGAAGTCGCCAGGAGAGGGTGCCAAAACCGACACCACTCGGCGTGCAACCGTCAAGGTCAAACGCCGCCTGGGTGAGGTAAGCGAGGGCGAGAGTGACCTCGCTGTGGAGAGCGATGGTACCAGCAACCCGGCACGACCGGGGCAGGGGGGCTCAAACCCCTGGACGCTGGTTACCAAGAAAAAGCCGGCACCGAAACCGGAGGTACCGCGGCCTGCGAGGAAGGCCAAGGACAGAGGCGAAGCCTTGCGGTTAAAAAACCCACAAGGACAAATACGCCGATGTCCTTAAATCGATGAAGGCGGCCGAAAGCCTCTCGGCCCTTGGGCAGGATGTGCGTAGCGTAAGACGCACCAACACGGGAGAGATGCTCCTGGTGCTGAAGCGAGGCGCACAATCAAGTGCAATATATAAGGCCTTGGCTCAAGAGGTCCTTGGCGAGGGCGCCCAAATCAGGTCGCTAGGTGCGGAAACAACTCTCCAGTGCAAGCACTTGGACGAGTTCGCGACCGCAGAAGACGTCGTCGCAGCCGTCAAGGAGCACTGCGGCGTCACAATCGAGCGGGCCTCTGTGCGATTGAGGGACGGACCTTCTGGCACCCAAGTAGCCTACCTCAGGCTACTCAATGCGGATGCCAAAAAGGTAACCGAGAAAGGGAAGCTGAAGATCGGCTGGTCGGTATGCCCTATTAGTATACCCCAGCCGCCTTCAGTGGACAGGTGCTATCGGTGCCTAGAATCCGGCCATAAAGCTTACGAATGCAAAGGCCTAGACAAGAGCAAGCTATGTCGTCGATGCGGCAAGGAGGGGCATAAAGAGCGGGGGTGCACTAAGGCATATAAGTGCCTTATCTGTACCGCTAAGAAGCAAGCCCATAAACATGCTATGGGCGGACCTTCGTGTCCCTTCGGCGAGTTAAATAAGAAGAAGCCGTGAGAGTCACACAGCTAAATCTTAACCATTGTGCAGCAGCCCAGCAGCTGCTGTGGCAGTCGGTCTCGGAGTCGAGGACAGATGTCGCCCTCTTATCAGACCCGTACAGCATCCCTGCCGGCAACGGCAATTGGGTGTCGGACGGGTCTGGAATGGTGGCAATCTGTACAACGGGAAGGTTCCCGGTTCAAGAGGTAATACACCCCTCCGCCGAGGGTGTGGCGATTGCCAAGATCAATGGTGTGTTCTATTGCAGCTGCTACGCCCCACCAAGGTGGCCAATAGAACAGTTCTACCAGATGATCGACAGGCTCTCGTCGGACCTCGTGGGCCGGAAACCGGTAGTAATAGCGGGAGACTTCAACGCTTGGGCAGTGGAGTGGGGCAGCCGCTGTACAAATAGCAGGGGTCAAGCGCTAATGGAAGCGTTTGCGAAACTCGATACTGTGCTAGCTAATGATGGCTCCGCTAGTACATTCCGTAGAAACGGAGTGGAGGCGTGGATTGACGTAACATTTGCCAGCCCGAGTCTGGCTCCAGGCATGGAATGGAGGGTAGACGAAGGCTACACCCATAGCGATCATCTAGCAATCCGCTTTAAGATCAACTATGGTGTGCAGCGGGAGATCCCTGTCAGGTACGCGGGTGGAAGTCCAATCACTTCGACAGCGAAGCTTTCACCGCGGCCCTGGGACTGGAGGCCAACACCGACAGTCTAAGCGGGGATGCGCTGGTAGCTGTTCTATCACGCGCGTGCGACGCCACTATGCCGAGAAAAACACTGCCAAGAAACGGTAGATGCCCGGTATACTAGTGGAGTGCCGAGATTGCAGCTCTACGGTCAGCCTGTCTCAGAGCTAGATGTAGGATGCAAAGAGTTCGCACCGAGGATGCAAGAGAGAACCGCCGTGAAGTGTTTCGAGCTGCGAAATTAGCCCTTAACAAGGCTATTAAAAGCAGCAAGAGAGCGTGTTTCGACAACCTGTGTGAGAGTGCCAACGCGAATCCGTGGGGTGACGCCTACCGGATTGTGATGGCCAAGACCAAAGGGGGCTCCTCACCCCCAGAACGGTCTCCGGACCGGTTGGCAATGATTATCGAAGTACTCTTCCCGCCTCGAGCCACAAGCCCCTGGCCACCTGCACTACGAGACGGTGCGAGCACGGTCGAAATGGTGGCTCCAGTGACGAACGAAGAACTACTCGCAGTGGCTAAATCCCTAGCAATGAACAAAGCTCCAGGGCCGGATGGAGTCCCGAACAACGCTCTCAAGGCAGCGATCATAGCGAACCCGAACATGTTCAGGCTAGCTATGCAGAGATGCCTTGACGAGTGCCGTTTCCCCGATAGATGGAAAAGGCAGAAACTGGTGCTGTTGCCGAAGCCCGGGAAGCCGCCAGGCGACCCATCGGCGTACAGACCAATCTGTCTGATAGACACGACTGGCAAACTGCTTGAGAGGATCATCCTCAACAGGCTCACCCCGTACGCGGAAGGTACGGACGGTCTGTCAAGCAACCAGTTTGGCTTTCGGAAGGGTAAGTCCACAGTGGACGCTCTCAACTCAGTGATAAATACTGCCGAGATAGCGATCCAACGAAAAAGTCGAGGTATTCGATACTGTGCGTTAGTGACACTTGACGTGAAGAATGCATTCAACAGCGCAAGCTGGGATGCCATCGCGCTCTCGTTACACCGGCTTAGCCTACCGGTGGGTCTGTACCGGATCCTAGAAAGTTACTTCCAAAACCGCGTACTGCTATACGAGACCGATGCCGGTCAGAAAAGGGTTCCGATTACCGCCGGAGTCCCGCAGGGCTCGATCCTAGGCCCGGTGCTATGGAACCTCATGTCTGACGGGGTTCTGAGACTGAAGTTCCCTCCTGGGGTCAAGATCGTCGGCTTTGCCGACGACGTAACCTTGGAGGTCTACGGGGAGTCAATTCCTGAGGTAGAACTAACCGCAGAACACGCGATTAGCACGGTGGAGGAATGGATGAGCGCGAGAGGCCTGGAGCTCGCTCATCATAAGACGGAGGTAGTTATCGTCAACAACCGCAAGTCGGCACAACATGCAGTTATCCATGTGGGAGAAGTCGCGATCACTTCACAGCGAAGTCTGAAGTCTCTCGGAGTCATTATAGACGACAAGCTGACCTTCGGCAGCCATGTCGACTATACGTGCAAGAGAGCGTCGACTGCTGTTGCGGCACTATCGAGAATGATGGTCAACAGCTCAAAGGTGTGCGCCAGTAGACGTAGGTTACTGGCAGGCGTTGCCGTATCTATCCTCAGGTACGGCGGCCCGTCATGGTCAAGAGCACTGAGGGTAACCAGTTACCTACAGAAACTGGAGAGCACCTACCGCGTGATGTGCCTCAGAGTGATATCTGCCTACCGCACGGTATCACACGATGCATCCTGCGTGATAGCGAGCATGATGCCAGTCGGGCTGGTCATTCGGGAAGATGAGGAGTGCTTTGAGCTACGTGGAAATAGGGGAGCCCGCGAGCGCACCAGGGTGACCTCGGTCGCCAGATGGCAGCGTGAGTGGGACAACTCCTCGAAAGGTAGGTGGACCCACCGGCTGATACCTAGCATATCGAGCTGGGTGGGAAGACCCCATGGGGAAGTTCACTTCCACCTGACAAAATTCCTGTCAGGCCATGGCTGTTTCCGTCAGTACCTCCACAGGTTCGGACACGCGGAGGTCCCAGTCTGCCCGGACTGCCCAGGTGTAGACGAAACTGCCGAACACATACTGTTCGTATGTCATCGGTTCGACGTCGAAAGAAGAGCAATGCTTGACGTCTGTGGCTGGGACACAACCCCGGATACCCTTATTCAGCGGATGTGTCAAACGGTGGAGAAGTGGAACGCAGTCTCGGCTGCTACCATCCAGATTGCCAGTAGGCTACAGGTAATCTGGCGAACCGAGCAACAGACGGCGGGCACGGCTAACTAGTGATTGGTTAGTTGGAGCGAAAAAGGCCAAGCGCAAAATAAGAGAGTGAATGGTCTGTTCATGCCGAGGTAGGTTGGCGCAGCGAATGGCAACCGCGTAAGGGGTAAACCCAGCCACCCCGAAGCAAGACAGAAGAGTGAGTGTATAGGCGTATAAGTGGACTGCCTCATGCCAAGACGGGAGGGTCGTAGCGTAGTATGTTGGAACTAAGCTATCGATGCCTCATGGCGTGGCAGAGGAGTGAAAGGGTGAGCATCCAAGTCAGTCTCACACTGCATGTTAAGGGTGAGCATAAAAGTCAGCCTCACAGGTTGGTAGAGGCTAGCACAAAAGTCAGCCTAGCAAGGAATGAAAAAGGTGAGCACAAAAGTCAGCCTCGCATGGTATGTCAGAAGTGGGGCATAAGAAAAATGTCCCACATGGGATGCCAGAGGGAGTGACAAAGGTACAATAGAGTGGCACGATTGAGAGTGAATCAGGTGATAGGGTGAGCACCCAAGTCAGCCTCACATGTATGGATAGGGCGAGCACAAAAGTAAGCCTAGCAAGGAATGAGTAAGGTGAGCACACAAGTCAGCCTCGCATGGAACGTAAAAGGTGAGCACAAAAGTCAGCCTCATGTGGGAGTGTTTGAGAGTGAATCAAAGTGTGATTGAGAGAGCACCCAAGTAAGCCTCATACAGGATGTATGATCGCGTGAGTGAGAGTGAATGAGTACATTTAGTACAGCCATCCCCCCAGAAGTAATACCGAGAGGTAGTTCCTGGGAGGAATGATGGCGGAGCCCAATGGAGTTTAGTCGGTATTAATGGCTGGTCACCATTCGAGTCCGACACGCCCCCAGTGCACCCCGTGTGGTAGATTGGACCCTACCGTTAGCACGTGTACTGGGCTAGGACATAAAAGTCTTCTCCATTGTAAAAAAAAAAAAAAAAAAGACAGTGGCCTTCACCTTCTATGGAGCAGCCACGTCGCTCGAAGCAGCGGCCGAGTTCCCCTCGAAGGGAAAAGGCAAGGGCAAGGGCAATCGTAAGACGGTGCCGAACGCGAAGCGCCCTAGGAAGTCGCCAGGCGAGGGTGCAAAAACCGACACCACACGGCGTGCAACCGTTAAGGCCAGACGATGTTTGGTCGAGGTAAGCGAGGACGAGAGTGACCTCGCTGAGCAGAGCGTTAGTACCAGCAACCCGCCGCGACCGGGGCAGGGGGGCGTTAACCCCTGGACGCTGGTCACCAGGAAGAAGCTGGCACCGACACCTGAGGTACCGCGGCCTGCGAAGAAGGCCAAAGACAGAGGCGAGGCCTTGTGGTTAAAAACAAATACGCCGACGTCCTAAAGTCGATGAAGGCGGCCGAAAGCCTTTCGGCCCTTGGGCAAGATGTGCGTAGCGTGAGACGCACCAACACGGGAGAAATGCTTCTAGTGCTGAAGCGAGGCCACAATCTAGTGCGGTGTACAAGGCCTTGGCCCAAGAGGTCCTTGGTGATGGCGCCCAAGTCAGGTCGCTAGGGGCGGAAATGACTCTCCAGTGCAAGCATCTGGACGAGTTCACGCCCGCAGAAGATGTCGTCGCAGCCGTTAAGAAGCAATGCGACGTCACAATCGAGCGGGCCTCTGTGCGATTTAGAGAGGGACCCTCTGGCACCCAAGTAGCCTACCTCAGGCTACTGAAGGCGGATGCCAAAAAGGTAACCGAGAAAGGTAAGCTGAAGATCGGTTGGTCGGCATGCCCAATTTGCATACCCCATCCGCCTTCAGTGGATAGGTGCTATCGATGCCTTTAGTCCGGCCACAAATCCTACGAGTCCAAGGGCATAGACAGGAGCAAACTATATAAGATTTTATGGTCACCGCAACATATTTATTTCATGGACTTGTTGACTTTTCTCGGTGAAAATGAAAACTCCAAATTTACCCATTGCCACACGTGGTGTAACGGGAAAATTTGGAGTTTTCATTTTCACCGAGAAAAATCAACAAGTCCATGAAATAGGAGCAAACTATGTCGTCGCTGCGGTGAGGAGGGGCATAAGGAGCGGGGTTGCACTAAGGCGCACAAGTGCCTTATCTGCACCGCTAAGAAGCAAGCCCATAAACATGCAATGGGCGGACCTTCGTGTCCCTTCGATGAGGTAAATAAGAAGAAGCCGTGAACGTCACACAGCTAAATCTTAACCATTGTGCAGCAGCCCAACAGCTGCTGTGGCAGTCGGTCTCGGAGTCGAGGACAGATGTCGCCCTCCTATCAGACCCGCACAACATCCCTGCCGGTAACGGCAATTGGGTGTCGGACGGGTCTGGAATGGTGGCAATCTGTACAACGGGACGGTTCCCGGTTCAAGAGCTAATACACCCCTCCGCCGAGGGTGTTGCGATTGCCAAGATCAATGGTGCTGCTACGCTCCACCAAGGTGGCCAATAGAACAGTTCAACCAGATGATCGACAGGCTCTCGTCAGACCTAGTGGGCCGGAAACCGGTAGTCATAGCGGGAGACTTTAACGCTTGGGCAGTGGAGTGGGACAGCCGCTGTACAAATAGCAGGGGTCAAGCGCTAATGGAGGCGCTTGCGAAACTCGATACTGTGCTAGCTAATAATGGCTCCGCTAGTACATTCCGTAGAAACGGAGTGGAGGCGTGGCTTGACGTAACATTTGCCAGACCGAGTCTGGCTCCAGGCATGGAATGGAGGGTAGACGAAGGCTACACCCATAGCGATCATTTAGCAATCCGCTTTAGGATCAACTATGGTGTGCAGCATCCGAGGGCGGGAGATCCCTGTCAGGTACGCGGGTGGAAGTCCAATCACTTCGACAGCGAAGCTTTCACCGCGGCCCTGGGACTGGAGGCCAACACCGACAGTCTAAGCGGGGATGCGTTGGTAGCTGTTCTATCACGCGCGTGCGACGCCACTATGCCGAGAAAAACACTGCCAAGAAACGGCAGATGCCCGGTATACTGGTGGAGTGCCGAGATTGCAGCTCTACGGTCAGCCTGCCTCAGAGCTAGACGTAGGATGCAAAGAGCTCGCACCGAGGATGCAAGAGAGAACCGCCGTGAAGTGTTTTGAGCTGCGAAATTGGCCCTTAACAAGGCCATTAAAAGCAGCAAGAGAGCGTGTTTCGACAACCTGTGTGAGAGTGCCAACGCGAATCCGTGGGGTGACGCCAACAGGATTGTGATGGCCAAGACCAAAGGGGGCTCCTCACCCCCAGAACGGTCTCCGGACCGGTTGGCAACGATTATCGAAGTACTCTTCCCGTCTCGAGCCACAAGCCCCTGGCCACCTGCACTACGAGACAGTGCGGGCACGGCCGAAATGGTGGCTCCAGTGACGAATGAAGAACTACTCGCAGTGGCTAAATCCCTAACAATGAACAAAGCTCGAGGGCCGGATGGAGTTCCAAACAACGCACTCAAGGCAGCGATCACAGCGAACCCGAACATGTTCAGGTTAGCTATACAGAGATGCCTTGACGAGTGCCGTTTTCCCGATAGATGGAAAAGGCAGAAATTGGTGCTGTTGCCGAAGCCCGGGAAGCCGCCAGGCGACCCATCGGCGTACAGACCAATCTGTCTGATCGACACGACTGGCAAACTGCTTGAGAGGATCATCCTCAACAGGCTAACCCCGTACGCGGAAGGTACGGACGGTCTGTCAAGCAACCAGTTTGGCTTTTGGAAGGGTAAGTCCACAGTGGACGCTCTCAACTCAGTGACAAATTCTGTCGAGATAGCAATCCAACGGGAAAGGCGAGGCATTCGATACTGTGCGTTAGTGACACTTGACGTGAAGAACGCATTCAACAGCGCAAGCTGGGATGCCATCGCGCTCTCGTTACACCGGCTTAGCCTACCGGTGGGTCTGTCAGAAAAGGGTTCCGATTACCGCCGGAGTCCCACAGGGCTCGATCCTAGGCCCGGTGCTATGGAACCTCATGTATGACGGGGTTCTGAGACTGAAGTTCCCTCCTGGGGTCAAGATCGTCGGCTTTGCTGACGACGTAATCTTGGAGGTCTACGGGGAGTCAATCCCTGAGGTAGAACTAACCGCAGAACACGCGATCAACACGGTGGAGGAATGGATGAGCGCGAGAAGCCTGGAGCTCGCTCATCATAAGACAGAGGTAGTTATCGTCAACAACCGCAAGTCGGCACAACATGCAGTTATCCATGTGGGAGAAATCGCGATCACTTCACAGCGAAGTCTGAAGTCTCTCGGAGTCATTTTAAACGACAAGCTGACCTTCGGCAGCCATGTCGACTATACATGCTAGAGAGCGTTGCGGCTCTATCGAGGGTGATGTCCAACAGCTCAAAAGTGTGCGCCAGTAGACGTAGGTTACTGGCAGGCGTTGCCATATCTATCCTCAGGTACGGCGACCCGTCATGGTCAAGAGCACTGAGGATAACCAGTTACCTACAGAAACTGGAGAGCACCTACCGCGTGATGTGCCTCAGAGTGATATCTGCCAACCGCACGGTATCACACGATGCATCCTGCCTGATAGCGAGCATGATGCCAGTCGGGCTGGTCATTCGGGAAGATGAGGAGTGCTTTGAGCTACGTGGAAATAGGGGAGCCCGCGAGCGCACCAGGGTGACCTCGGTCGCCAGATGGCAGCGTGAGTGGGACAACTTCTCGAAAGGTAGGTGGACCCACCGGCTGATACCTAGCATATCAAGCTGGGTGGGAAGACCCCATGGGGAAGTTCATTTCCACCTGACACAATTCCTGTCAGGCTATGGCTGTTTCCGACAGTACCTCCACAGGCTCGGGCACGCGGAGGTCCCAGCCTGCCCAGAATGCCCAGGTGTAGACGAAACTGCCGAACACATACTGTTCGTATGTCCTCGGTTCGACGTCGAAAGAAGAGCAATGCTTGACGTCTGTGGCTGGGACACAACCCCTGATACCCTTATTCAGCGGATGTGTCAATCGGTGGAGAAGTGAAACGCAGTCTCGGCTACTACCATCCAGATTGCCTGTAGGCTACAGGTAATCTGGCGAACCAAGCAACAGACGACGGGCACGGCTAACTAGTGATTGGTTAGCTGGAGCGAAAAAGGCCAAGCGCAAAAAAAGGGAGTGAATGGTCTGTTCATGCCGAGGCAGGTTTAGCGCAGCGACTGGCAATCGCGTAAGGGGTAAACCCAGCCACCCCGAAGCAAGACAGAAAAGTGAGTGTATAGGCGTATAAGTGGACTGCCTCATGCCAAGACGGGAGGGTCGTAGCGTAGTATGTTGGGACTTAGCTATCGATACCTCATGGCGTGGCAGAGGAGTGAAAGGGTGAGCATCCAAGTCAGTCTCACACGGCATGTTAAGGGTGAGCACAAAAGTCAGCCTCACATGGTATGGTAGAGGCTAGCACAAAAGTCAGCCTAGCAAGGAATGAAAAAGGTGAGCACACAAGTCAGCCTCGCATGGTATGTCAGAAGTGGGGCCTAAGAAAAATGTCCCACATGGGATGCCACGGGGAGTGACAGAGGTACAATAGAGTGGCACGATCGAGAGTGAATCAGGTGATAGGGTGAGCACCCAAGTCAGCCTCACATGGTATGGGTGGGGCGAGCACAAAAGTAAGCCTAGCAAGGAATGAGTAAGGTGAGCACACAAGTCAGCCTCGCAAGGAACGAAAAAGGTGAGCACAAAAGTCAGCCTCATGTGGGAGTGTTTGAGAGTGAATCAAAGTGCGATTGAGAGAGCACCCAAGTAAGCCTCACACAGGACGTATGAACGCGTGAGTGAGAGTGAATGAGTACATTAAGTACAGCTATCTCCCCAGAAGTAATACCGAGAGGTAGTTCCTGGGAGGAACGATGGCGGAGCCCAATGGAGTTTAGTCGGTATTACTGGCAGCGTCACCATACGAGCCCGACACGCCCCCAGTGCACCCCGTGCGGTAGCTTGGACCCTACCAATAGCACGTGTACTGGGCTAGGACGTTAAAAAAAACACATGCACACATACACACATACAGACATTAACTCTTTACTCCGCTAGCGAATAACGGATCTCAATAGCGGCATGTCTGTAATAATATACGTACATGGAACTATTGAGAACCAGAGCTACAGGTCCAAAGCCCTGGTAAAGGAGGATGGTTGTGATGATCTGGGCCGAGGTCACCACGTAAAGCAAGATAGGTCATAACCCCAATTCCAAGGCGTGAAGCGACCCGTGCCGAGGGATGAGTGATCGAGGGGGTGAAAAGGATGCTCGATCGTTAACGGAGCCTGTGGGGTACCTGGGCAACCCCCACAGTAAGCGTCCCTTACTACGCTAATGCGAAGCTCTGGCGTGGCGGACATCTATTCTCGCGCTACTCATGGGATTTGATATGGAGAGCAAAAATAAAAACAACAAACAATCGGAGGTGCCAAATTCCTTTGCTAGAGGTGGTTTGGCGAGGTCTCCCCTCCGTGGGGAGAGTAGTGGAGCGATGAGTGCTGCATCTGAAAGCACCAGTGACCCCCCAGCAGCGGTAGGAAATAGCCCTACCAACGCACCGGATGGGCCACTATCTGCGATGCGCAAAGTGGTGGAGCAGCTCGATTCAATAATCGAGTACACTAGCGCAAAGCAAAATATAAGCAAGGAGTTAAACCAGAGTCTCCTGGAACTTCGAAAAACTGTTCGTGTCGCAAGACAGAAACAGCAGGCTTATGCCAAGAGGGTGGAATGTCGGGAGAAGTCCGACAGAGAAACCCAGACAGTGGCCTCCAAGAAGGAGGGAAAAGAGAAGGTCGATACGGGCACTCAGACAGTGGCCTTCACCTTCTATGGAGCAGCCACGTCGCTCGAAGCGGCGGCCGAGTTACCCTCGAAGGGAAAAGGCAAGGGCAAGGCAATCGCAAGACGTCGTCGAACGCGAAGCGCCCTAGGAAGTCGCCAGGCGAGGGTGCATAAACCGACACCACACGGCGTGCAACCGTTAAGGCTAAACGCCGTCTGGCTGAGGAAAGCGAGGGCGAGAGTGACCTCGCTGAGCAGAGCGTTGGTACCAGCGACCCGGCGCGACCGGGGCAGGAGGGCTCAAACCCCTGGACGCTGGACACCAAGAAGAAGCCGGCACCTACACCGGAGGTACCGCGGCCCGCGAAGAAGGCCAAGGACAGAGGCGAGGCCTTGTGGTTGAAAACCGACAAGGACAAATATGCCGATGTCCTAAAGTCGATGAAGGCGGCCGAGAGCCTCTCTGCCCTTGGGCAAGATGTGCGTAGCGTGAGACGCACCAACACGGGAGAAATGCTTCTGGTGCAGAAGCGAGGCGCACAATCTAGTGCGGTATACAAGGCCTTGGCCCAAGAGGTCCTTGGTGAAGACGCCCAAGTCAGGTCGCTAGGGGCGGAAATGACTCTCCAGTGCAAGCATCTGGACGAGTTCACGACTGCAGAAGACGTCGTCGCAGTCGTTAAGGAACATTGCGATGTCACAATCGAGCGGGCCTCTGTGCGATTGAGAGATGGACCCTCTGGCACCCAAGTAGCCTACCTCAGGCTACTGAAGGCGGATGCCAAAAAGGTAACCGAGAAAGGGAAGCTGAAGATCGGCTGGTCGGTATGCCCTATTAGCATACCCCAGCCGCCTTCAGTGGATAGGTGCTATCGGTGCCTTGAGTCCGGCCACAAAGCCTACGAGTGCAAGGGCATAGACAGGAGCAAACTATGTCGTCGCTGCGGCGAGGAGGGACATAAAGAGCGGGGTTGCACTAAGGCACACAAGTGCCTTATCTGCACCGCTAAGAAGCAAGCCCATAAACATGCTATGGGCGGACCTTCGTGTCCCTTCGGTGAGGTAAATAAGAAGAAGCCGTGAACGTCACACAGCTAAATCTTAACCATTGTGCAGCAGCCCAACAGCTGCTGTGGCAGTCGGTCTCGGAGTCGAGGACAGATGTTGCCCTTTTATCAGACCCGTACCGTATCCCTGCCGGCAACGGCAATCTGTACAACGGGACGGTTCCCTGTTCAAGAGGAAATACACTCCTCCGCCGAGGGTGTTTTTTTTTACAATGGAGAACACCTTTATGTCCTAGCCCAGTACACGTGCTGTTGGTAGGGTCCAATCTACCACACGGGGTTCACTGGGGGCGTGTCGGACTGGAATGGTGACCAGTCAGTAATACCGACTAAACTCCATTGGGCTCCGCCATCATTCCTCCCAGGAACTACCTCTCGGTATTACTTCTGGGGGGATGGCTGTACTAAATGTACTCATTCACTCTCACTCACGCGTTCATACATCCTGTATGAGGCTTACTTGGGTGCTCTCTCAATCGCACTTTGATTCACTCTCAAACACTCCCACATGAGGCTGACTTTTGTGCTCACCTTTTACGTTCCATGCGAGGCTGACTTGTGTGCTCACCTTACTCATTCCTTGCTAGGCTTACTTTTGTGCTCGCCCCACCCATACCATGTGAGGCTGACTTGGGTGCTCACCCTATCACTTGATTCACTCTCAATCGTGCCACTCTATTGTACCTTTGTCACTCCCCCTGGCATCCCATGTGGGGCATTTTCCTTGGGCCCCACTTCTGACATACCATGCGAGGCTGACTTGTGTGCTCACCTTTTTCATTCTGTGCTAGGCTGACTTTTGTGCTTGCCTCTACCATACCATGTGAGGCTTACTTTTATGCTCACCCTTAACATGCCGTGTGAGACTGACTTGGATGCTCACCCTTTCACTCCTCTGCCACGCCATGAGGCATCGATAGCTTAGTTCCAACATACTACGCTACGACCCTCCCGTCTTGGCATGAGGCAGTCCACTTATACGCCTATACACTCACTCTTCTGTCTTGCTTCGGGGTGGCTGGGTTTACCCCTTACGCGGTTGCCATTCGCTGCGCCAAACCTGCCTCGGCATGAACAGACCATTCACTCCCTTTTTTGCGCTTGGCCTTTTTCGCTCCAGCTAACCAATCACTAGTTAGCCGTGCCCGTCGTCTGTTGCTCGGTTCGCCAGATTACCTGTAGCCTACTGGCAATCTGGATGGTAGCAGCCGAGACTGCGTTCCATTTCTCCACCGATTGACACATCCGCTGAATAGGGGTATCAGGGGTTGTGTCCCAGCCATAGACGTCAAGCATTGCTCTTCTTTCGACGTCGAACCGATGACATACGAACAGTATGTGTTCGGCAGTTTCATCTACACCTGGGCAGTCCGGGCAGACTGGGACCTCCGCGTGCCCGAATCTGTGGAGGTACTGACGGAAACAGCCATGGCCTGACAAGAATAAGGTCAGGTGGAAATGAACTTCCCAATTGGGTCTTCCCACCCAGCTCGATACGCTAGGTATCAGCCGGTGGATCCACCTACCTTTCGAGGAGTTGTCCCACTCACGCTGCCATCTGGCGTCCGGCTCGCTATCATGCAGGATGCATCGTGTGATACCGTGCGGTAGGCAGATATCACTCTGAGGCACATCACGCGGTAGGTGCTCTCCAGTTTCTGTAGGTAACTGGTTACCCTCAGTGCTCTTGACCATGACGGGCCGCCGTACCTGAGGATAGATACGGCAACGCCTGCCGGTAACCTACGTCTACTGGCGCACACTTTTGAGCTGTTGGACATCACCCTCGATAGAGCCGCAACGCTCTCTAGCATGTATAGTCGACATGGCTGCCGAAGGTCAGCTTGTCGTTTAAAATGACTCCGAGAGACTTCAGACTTCGCTGTGAAGTGATCGCGACTTCTCCCACATGGATAACTACATGTTGTGCCGACTTGCGGTTGTTGACGATAACTACCTCCGTCTTATGATGAGCGAGCTTCAGGCCTCTCGCGCTCATCCATTCCTCCACCGTGCTAATCGCGTGTTCTGCGGTTAGTTCTACCTCAGGAATTGACTCCCCGTAGACCTCCAAGGTTACGTCGTCTTGACCCCAGGAGGGAACTTCAGTCTCAGAACCCCGTCATACATGAGGTTCCATAGCACCGGGCCTAGGATCGAGCCCTGCGGGACTCCGGCGGTAATCGGAACCCTTTTCTGTCCGGCATTGGTCTCGTAT
This sequence comes from Topomyia yanbarensis, assembly GCF_030247195.1. Lineage (NCBI taxonomy): Eukaryota > Metazoa > Arthropoda > Insecta > Diptera > Culicidae > Topomyia > Topomyia yanbarensis. Next base: position 251,857,412 of record NC_080671.1, read on the forward strand.
AGCAGTACGCGGTTTTGGAAGTAACTTTCCAGGATCCGGTACAGACCCACCGCTAGGCTAAGCCGGTGTAACGAGAGCGCGATGGCATACCAGCTTGCGCTGTTGAATGCGTTCTTCACGTCGAGTGTCACTAACGCACAGTATCGAATACCTCGCCTTTTTCATTGGATCGCTATCTCGGCACTATTTATCACTGAGTTGAGAGCGTCCACTGTAGACTTACCCTTCCGAAAGCCAAACTGGTTGCTTGACAGACCGTCCGTACCTTCCACGTACGGGGTGAGCCTGTTGAGGATGATCCTCTCAAGCAGTTTGCCAGTCGTGTCGATCAGACAGATTGGTCTGTACGCCGATGGGTCGCCTGGCGGCTTCCCGGGCTTCGGCAACAGTACCAATTTCTGCCTTTTCCTTCTATCGTGGAAACGGCTCTCGTCAAGGCATCTCTGCATAGCTAGCCTGAACATGTTCGGGTTCGCTATGATCGCTGCCTTGAGAGCGTTGTTTGGAACTCCATCCGGCCCTGGAGCTTTGTTCATTGCTAGGGATTTAGCCACTGCGAGTAGTTCTGCATTCGTCACTGGAGCCACCATTTCGACCGTGCCCGCACTGTCTCGTAGTGCAGGTGACCAGGGGCTTGTGGCTCGAGACGGGAAGAGTACTTCGATAATCGTTGCCAACCGGTCCGGTGACCGTTCTGGGGGTGAGGAGCCCCCATTGGTCTTGGTCATCACAATCCTGTAGGCGTCACCCCACGGATTCGCGTTGGCACTCTCACATAGGTTGTCGAAACACGCTCTCTTGCTGCTTTTAAAAGCCTTGTTGAGGGCCAATTTCGTAGCTCGAAACACTTCACGGCGGTTCTCTCTTGCATCCTCGGTGCGAGCTCTTTGCTTCCTACGTCTAGCTCTGAGGCAGGCTGACCGTAGAGCTGCAATCTCGGCACTCCACCAGTATACCGGGCATCTGCCGTTTCTTGGCAGTGTTTTTCTCGGCATAGTGGCGTCGCACGCGCGTGATAGAACAGCTACCAGCGCATCCCCGCTTAGACTGTCGGTGTTGGCCTCCAGTCCCAGGGCCGCGGTGAACGCTTCGCTGTCGAAGTGATTGGACTTCCACCCGCGTACCTGACAGGGATCTCCCGCCCTCGGATGCTGCACACCATAGTTGATCTTAAAGCGGATTGCTAAATGATCGCTATGGGTGTAGCCTTCGTCTACCCTCCATTCCATGCCTGGAGCCAGACTCGGGCAGGCAAAGGTTACATCAATCCACGCCTCCACTCCGTTTCTACGGAATGTACTAGCGGAGCCATTATTAGCTAGCACAGTATCGAGTTTCGCAAGCGCTTCCATTAGCGCTTGACCCCTGCTATTTGTACAGCGGCTGCCCCACTCCACTGCCCAAGCGTTAAAGTCTCCCGCTATGACTACCGGTTTCCGGCCCACTAGGTCCGACGGGAGCCTGTCGATCATCTGGTAGAACTGTTCTATTGGCCACCTTGGTGGGGCGTAGCAGCTGTAATAGAACACACCATTGATCTTGGCAATCGCCACACCCTCGGTAGAGGAGTGTATAACCTCTTGAACCGGGAACCGTCCCGTTGTACAGATTGCCACCATTCCAGACCCGTCCGACACCCAATTGCCGTTGCCGGCAGGGATGCTGTACGGGTCTGATAAAAGGGCGACATCTGTCCTCGACTCCGAGACCGACTGCCACAGCAGCTGTTGGGCTGCTGCACAATGGTTAAGATTTAGCTGTGTGACGTTCACGGCTTCTTCTTATTTAACTCACCGAAGGGACACGAAGGTCCGCCCATAGCATGTTTATGGGCTTGCTTCTTAGCAGTGCAGATAAGGCACTTGTGTGCCTTAGTGTACCCCCGCTCTTTATGTCCCTCCTCGCCGCAGCGACGACATAGTTTACTCCTATCTATGCCTTTGCACTCGTAGGCTTTGTGGCCGGACTCAAGGCACCGATAGCACCAATCCACTGAAGGCGGCTGGGGTATGCTAACAGGGCATACCGACCAGCCGATCTTCAGCTTCCCTTTCTCGGTTGCCTTTTTGGCATCCGTTTTCAGTAGCCTGAGGTAGGCTACTTGGGTGCCAGAGGGTCCATCTTTCAATCGCACAGAGGCCCGCTCGATTGTGACGTCGCAATGTTCCTTAACGACTGCGACGACGTCTTCTGCGGTCGTGAACTCGTCCAGATGCTTGCACTGGAGAGTCATTTCCGCTCCTAGCGACCTGACTTGGGCGCCTTCTCCAAGGACCTCTTGGGCCAAGGCCTTGTATACCGCACTAGATTGTGCGCCTCGCTTCAGCACCAGAAGCATTTCTCCCGTGTTGGTGCGTCTCACGCTACGCACATCTTGCCCAAAGGCCGAAAGGCTTTCGGCCGCCTTCATCGACTTTAGGACATCGGCATATTTGTCCTTGTCGGTTTTCAACCACAAGGCCTCGCCTCTGTACTTGGCCTTCTTCGCGGGCCGCGGTACGTCTGGTGTCGGTGCCGGCTTCTTCCTGGTGACCAGCGTCCAGGGGTTTAGGCCCCCCTGCCCCGGTCGCGCCGGGTTGCAGGTACCAACGAGGTAAGCGAGGTCACTCTCGCCCTCGCTTACCTCGCCCAAACGGCGTTTGACCTTAACGGTTGCACGCCGTGTGGTGTCGCTTTTTGCACCCTCGCCTGGTGACTTCCTAGGGCGCTTCGCGTTCGATGCCGTCTTGCGATTGCCCTTGCCCTTGCCTTTTCCCTTCGAGGGGAACTCGGCCGCCGCTTCAAGCGACGTGGCTGCTCCATAGAAGGTGAAGGGCACTGTCTGAGTGCCCGTATCGACCTTCTCTTTTCACTCCTTCTTGGAGGCCACTGTCTGGGTTTCTCTGTCGGACTTCTCCCGACATTCCACCCTCTTAGCATAAGCCTGCTGTTTCTGTCTTGCGACACGAACAGTTTTTCGGAGTTCCAGGAGACTCTGTTTTAACTCCTTGCTTATATTTTGCTTTGCGCTAGTGTACTCGATTATTGCATCGAGCTGCTCTACCACTTTGCGCATCGCCGATAATGGCCCATCCGGTGCGTTGGTAGGGCTATTTCCTACCGCTGCTGGGGGGTCACTGGTGCTTTCAGATGCAGCACTCATCGCTCCACTACTCTCCCCACGGGGGGAGACCTCGCCAAACCACCAAACCAAGGGGTTTGGCACCTCCGACTATTTGTTTTTATTTTTTGTTAACTCCATGTAAAATCCCACGAGTCGCGCGAGAATAAATGTCCGCCACGCCAGAGCTTCGCATTAGCGTAGTAAGGGACGCTTACTGTGGGGGTTGCCCAGGTACCCCACAGGCTCCGTTAACGATCGAGCGACTTTTTCACCCCCTCGATCACTCATCTCTCGGCAAGGGTCGCTTCACGCCTTGGAATTGGGGTTATGACCTACCTTGCTTTACGTGGTGACCTCGGCCCAGATCATCACAACCATCCTACTTTACCAGGGCTTTGGACCTGTAGCTCTGATTCTCAATAGTTCCATGTACGTATATTATTACAGACATGCCACTATTGAGATCCGTCATTCGCTAGCGGAGTTCCGCCGAGGGTGTGGCGATTGCCAAGATCAATGGTGTGTTCCATTGCAGCTGCTACGCCCCACCAAGGTGGCCAATAGAACAGTTCAACCAGATGATCGACAGACTCTCCTCAGACCTAGTGGGCCAGAAACCGGTAGTCATAGCGGAGTAGAGGCGTGGATTGACGTAACATTAGCCAGCCCGAGTCTGGCTCCAGGCATGGAATGGAGGGTAGACGAAGGCTACACCCATAGCGATCATCTAGCAATCCGCTTTAGGATCAACTATGGTGTGCAGCATCCGAGGGCGGGAGATCCCTGTCAGGTACGCGGGTGGAAGTCCAATCACTTCGACAGCGAAGCTTTCACCGCGGCCCTGGGACTGGAGGCCAACACCGACAGTCTAAGCGGGGATGCGCTGGTAGCTGTTCTATCACGCGCGTGCGACGCCACTATGCCGAGAAAATCACTGCCAAGAAACGGCAGATGCCCGGTATACTGGTGGAGTGCCGAAATAGCAGCTCTACGGTCAGCCTGCCTCAGAGCTAGACGTAGGATGCAAAGAGCTCGCACCGAGGATGCAAGAGAGAACCGCCGTGAAGTGTTTCGAGTTGCGAAATTGGCCCTCAACAAGGCCATTAAAAGCAGCAAGAGAGCGTGTTTCGACAACCTATGTGAGAGTGCCAACGATAATCCGTGGGGTGACGCCTACAGGATTGTGATGGCCAAGACCAAAGGGGGCTCCTCACCCCCAGAACGGTCTCCGGACCGGTTGGCAACGATTATCGAAGTACTCTTCCCGTCTCGAGCCACAAGCCCCAGGCCACCTGCACTACGAGACAGTGCGGGCACGGCCGAAATGGTGGCTCCAGTGACGAATGAAGAACTACTCGCAGTGGCTAAATCCCTAGCAATGAACAAAGCTCCAGGGCCGGATGGAGTTCCAAACAACGCACTCAAGGCAGCGATCATAGCGAACCCGAACATGTTCAGTCTAGCTATGCAGAGATGCCTTGACGAGTGCAGTTTCCCTGATAGAAGGAAAAGGCAGAAATTGGTGCTGTTACCGAAGCCCGGAAAGCTGCCAGGCGACCCATCAGCGTACAGACCAATCTGTCTGATCGACACGACTGGCAAACTGCTTGAGAGGATCATCCTCAACAGGCTAACCCCGTACGCGGAAGGTACGGACGGTCTGTCAAGCAACCAGTTTGACTTTCGGAGGGGTAAGTCCACAGTGGACGCTCTCAACTCAGTGATAAACACTGCCGAGATAGCGATCCAACGGAAAAGGCGAGGTATTCGATACTGTGCGTTAGTGACACTTGACGTGAAGAACGCATGCAACAGCGCAAGCTGGGATGCCATCGCGCTCTCGTTACACCGGCTTAGCCTACCGGTGGGTCTGTACCGGATCCTGGAAAGTTACTTCTAAAACCGAGTACTGCTATACGAGACCAATGCCGGTCAGAAACGGGTTCCGATTACCGCCGGAGTCCCGCAGGACTCGATCCTAGGCCCGGTGCTATGGAACCTCATGTATGACGGGGTTCTGAGACTGAAGTTCCCTCCTGGGGTCAAGATCGTCGGCTTTGCCGACGACGTAACCTTGGAGGTCTACGGGGAGTCAATTCCTGAGGAAGAACTAACCGCAGAACACGCGATTAGCACGGTGGAGGAATGGATGAGCGCGAGAGGCCTGGAGCTCGCTCATCATAAGACGGAGGTAGTTATCGTCAACAACCGCAAGTCGGCACAACATGCAGTTATCCATGTGGGAGAAGTCGCGATCACTTCACAGCGAAGTCTGAAGTCTCTCGGAGTCATTATAGACGACAAGCTGACCTTCGGCAGCCATGTCGACTATACATGCAAGGGAGCGTCGACTGCTGTTGCGGCTCTATCGAGAATGAAGTCCAACAGCCAGTAGACGTTACTGGCAGGCGTTGCCGTATCTATCCTCAGGTACGGCGGCCCGTCATGGTCAAGAGCACTAAGGGTCACCAGTTACCTACAGAAACTGGAGAGCACCTACCGCGTGATGTGCCTCAGAGTGATATCTGCCTACCGCACGGTATCACACGATGCATCCTGCGTGATAGCGAGCATGATGCCAGTCGGGCTGGTCATTCGGGAAGATGAGGAGTGCTTCGAGCTACGTGGAAATAGGCGAGCCCGCGAGCGCACCAGGGTGACCTCGGTCGCCAGATGGCAGCGTGAGTGGGACAACTCCTCGAAAGGTAGGTGGACCCACCGGCTGATACCTAGCATATCGAGCTGGGTGGGAAGACCCCATGGGGAAGTTCACTTTCACCTGACACAATTCCTGTCAGGCCATGGCTGTTTCTGATAGTACCTCCACAGGTTCGGGCACGCGGAGGTCCCAGCCTGCCCGGACTGCCCAGGTGTAGACGAAACAGCCGAACACATACTGTTCGTATGTCATCGGTTCGACGTCGAAAGAAGAGCAATGCTTGACGTCTGTGGCTGGGACACAACCCCTGATACCCTTATTCAGCGGATGTGTCAATCGGTGGAGAAGTGGAACGCAGTCTCGGCTGCTACCATCCTGATTGCCAGTAGGCTACAGGTAATCTGGCGAACCGAGCAACAGACGACGGGCACGGCTAACTAGTGATTGGTTAGCTGTAGCGAAAATAGGCCAAGCGCAAAAAAGGGAGTGAATGGTCTGTTCATGCCGAGGCAGGTTTGGCGCAGCGAATGGCAACCGCGTAAGGGGTAAACCAAGCCACCCCGAAGCAAGACAGAAGAGTGAGTGTATAGGCGTATAAGTGGACTGCCTCATGCCAAGACGGGACGGTCGTAGCGTAGTATGTTGGGACTTAGCTATCGATACCTCATGGCGTGGCAGAGGAGTGAAAGGGTGAGCATCCAAGTCAGTCTCACACGGCATGTTAAGGGTGAGCACAAAAGTCAGCCTCACATGGTATGGTAGAGGCTAGCACAAAAGTCAGCCTAGCAAGGAATGAAAAAGGTGAGCACACAAGTCAGCCTCGCATGGTATGTCAGAAGTGGGGCATAAGAAAAATGTCCCACATGGGATGCCAGGGGGAGTGACAAAGGTTCAATAGAGTGGCACGATTGAGAGTGAATCAGGTGATAGGGTGAGCATCCAAGTCAGCCTCACATGGTATGGGTGGGGCGAGCACAAAAGTAAGCCTAGCAAGGAATGAGTAAGGTGAGCACACAAGTCAGCCTCGCAAGGAACGGAAAAGGTGAGCACAAAAGTCAGCCTCATGTGGGAGTGTTTGAGAGTGAATCAAAGTGCAATTGAGAGAGCACCCAAGTAAGCCTCATACAGGACGTATAAATGCGTGAGTGAGAGTGAATGAGTACATTTAGTACAGCCATCCCCCCAGAAGTAATACCGAGAGGTAGTTCCTGGGAGGAATTATGGCGGAGCCCAATGGAGTTTAGTCGGTATTAATGGCTGGTCACCATTCACCCCGTGTGGTAGATTAGACCCTACCAATAGCACGTGTACTGGGCTAGGACGTAAAAGTCTTCTCCATTGTAAAAAAAAAGACATTAACTTCGCTAGCGAATGACGGATCTCAATAGTAGCATGTCTGTAATAACATACGTACCTGGAACTATTAAGAACCAGAGCTACAGGTCTAAAGCCCTGGTAAAGGAGTATGGTTATGATAACCTGGGCCGCGGTCACCACGTAAAACAAGATAGGTCATAACCCCAATTCCAAGGCGTGAAGCGACCCGTGCCGAGGGATGAGTGATCGAGGGGGTGAAAAGGATGCTCGATCGTTAACGGAGCCTGTGAGGTACCTGGGCAACCCCCACAGTAAGCGCTAATGCGGAGCTCTGGCGTGGCGGACTTTTCTTTCTCGCGCAACTCGTTGGTATCAACATGAATGAAGGGAATAAAAATAAAAACAATACACAAACGGAGGTGCCGAACCCCTTTGCTAGAGGTGGTTTGGCGAGGTCTCCCCCCCCCCCCCGTGGGGTGAGTAGTGGAGCGACGAGTTCAGTATACGATAGCACCAGTGACCCCCAGTAGTGGTAGAAAATAGCCCTACCAACGCGCTGGACGGGCCACGATCCGCGATGCGCAAAGTGATGGAGCAGCTCGATGCAATAATCGAGTTCACTAGCGCAAAGCAAAATATAAGCAAGGAGCTGAAGCAGAGCCTGCTGGTGCTCCGGAAAGCTGTTCGTGTCGCAAGCCAGGAACAGCAGGCTTACGCCAAGACGGTGGAATGTCGGGAGAAGTCCGACAGAGGAACCTGGACAACGGCCTCCAAGAAGGAGGGAAGAGAGAAGGTCGACATAGGTACCCAGACTGTGGCCTTCACCTTCTATGGAGCAGCCACGTCGCTCGAAGCGGCGGCTGAGATCCCCCCGAAGGGCAAAGGCAAGGTTAATCGCAAGACGGCGTCGAACGCGAAGCGCCCTAGGAAGTCACCAGGCGAGGGTGCAAAAACCGACACCACACGGCGTGCAACCGTTAAGGCCAAACGCCGTTTGGTCGAGGTAAGCGGGGGCGAGAATGACCCCGCTGGGCAGAGTGATAGTACCAGCAACCCGGCGCGACCGGGGCAGGGGGGCGTAAACCCCTGGACGCTGGTCACCAGGAAGAAACCGGCACCGACACCGGATGTACCGCGGCCCGCGAAGAAGGCCAAGGACAGAAGCGAGGCCTTGTGGTTAAAAACCGAGAAGGACAAATATGCCGACGTCCTAAAAGAGATGAGGGCGGCCGAAAGCCTCTCGGCCCTTGAGCAAGACGTGCGTAGCGTGAGACGCACCAACACAAAAGAAATGCTTCTGGTGCTGAAGCGAGGCCACAATCTAGTGCAGTGTACAAGGCCTTGGCCCTAGAGGTCCTTGGTGAAGGCGCCCTGGTCAGGTCGCTAGGGGCGGAAATGACTCTCCAGTGCAAGCATTTAGACGAGTTCACGACCGCAGACGATTTCGTCGCAGCCGTTAAGGAACATTGCGACGCGACAATCGAGCAACCCTCTATGCGGTTTAGAGGGGGACCCTCCGGCACCCAAGTAGCCTACCTCAGGCTACTGAAGGCGGATGCCAAAAAGGTTACCAAGATAGGTAAACTGAAGATCAGCTGGTCGGTATGCCCAATTAGCATACCCCAGTCGCCTTAAGTGGATAGGCGCTATCGGTGCCTTGAGTCCGGCCATAAATCCTACGAGTGTAAGGACATAGACAGGCATAAGGAGCGGGGTTGCACATAGGCATAAGGAGCGGGGTTGCACTAAGGCGCACAAGTGCCTTATCTGCACCGCTAAGAAGCAAGCCCGTAATCATGCTATGGGCGGACCTTCGTGTCCCTTCGGTGAGGTAAATAAGAAAAAACCGTGAACGTCACACAGCTAAATCTTAACAATTGTGCAGCAGCCCAACAGCTGCTGTGGCAGTCGGTCTCGAAGTCGAGGACAGATGTCGCCCTCCTATCAGACCCGTACAACATCCCTGCCGGCAACGGCAATTGGGTGTCGGACGGGTCTGGAATGGTAGCAATCTGTACAACGGGACGGTTCCCGGTTCAAGAGGTAATACACTCCTCCACCGAGGGTGTTGCGATTGCCAAGATCAATGGTGTGTTCTATTGCAGCTGCAACGCTCCACCAAGGTGGCCCATAGAACAGTTCAACCAGATGATCGACAGGCTCTCGTCAGACCTAGTGGGCTGGAAACCGGTAGTCATAGCGGGAGACTTTAACGCTTGGGCAGTGGAGTGGGGCAGCCGCTGTACAAATAGCAGGGGTCAAGCGCTAATGGAGGCGCTTGCGAAACTCGACACTGTGCTAGCTAATAATGGCTCCGCTAGTACATTCCGTAGAAACGGAGTGGAGGCGTGGATTGACGTAACATTGGCCTGCCCGAGTCTGGTTCCAGGCATGGAATGGAGGGTAGACGAAGGCTACACCCATAGCGATCATTTAGCAATCCGCTTTAGGATCAACTATGGTGCGCAGCATCCGAGGGCGGGAGATCCCTGTCAGGTACGCGAGTGGAAGTCCAATCACTTCGACAGCGAAGTTTTCAACGCGGCCTGGGACTGGTAGCTGTTCTATCACGCGCGTGCGACGCCACTATGCCGAGAAAAACCCTGCCAAGAAACGGCAGATGCCCGGTATATTGATGGAGTACCGAGATTGCAGCTCTACGATCAGCCTGCCTCAGAGCTAGACTTAGGATGCAAAGAGCTCGCACCGAGGATGCAAGAGAGAATCGCCGTGAAGTGTTTCGAGCTGCGAAATTGGCCCTTAACAAGGCCATTAAAAGCAGCAAGAGAGCGTATTTACACAACCTGTGTGAGAGTGCCAACGCGAATCCGTGGGGTGATGCCTACAGGATTGTGATGGCCAAGACCAAAGGGGGCTCCTCACCCCCAGAACGGTCTCCGGACCGGTTAGCGACGATTATCGAAGTACTCTTCCCGTCTCGAGCCACAAGCCCCAGACCACCTGCACTACGAGACAGTGCGGGCACGGTCAAAATGGTGGCTCCAGTGACGAATGAAGAACTACTCACTGTGGCTAAATCGCTAGCAATGAACAACGCTCCAGGGCCGGATGGAGTTCCAAACAGCGCTCTTAAGGCAGCGATCATAGCGAACCCGAACATTTTCAGGCTAGCTATACAGAGATGCCTTGACGAGTGCCGTTTTCCCGATAGATGGAAAAGGCAGAAATTGGTGCTGTTGCCGAAACCCGGGAAGCCGCCAGGCGACCTATCGGCGTACAGACCAATCTGTCTGATCGACACAACTGGCAAATTGCTTGAGAGGATTAACCTCAACAGACTAACCCCGTACGCAGAAAGTACGGACGGCCTGTCAAGCAACCAGTTTGGCTTTCGGAAGGGTAAGTCCACAGTGGACGCTCTCAACTCAGTGATAAATAGTGCCGAGATAGCGACCAAACAAAAAGGCGAGGCATTCGATACTGTGCGTTAATGACACTTGACGTGAAAAACGCATTCAACAGCGCAAGCTGGGATGCCATCGCGCTCTCGTTACACCGGCTTAGCCTACCGGTGGGTCTGTACCGGATTTTGGAAAGTTACTTCCAGAACCGCGTACTGCTATACGAGACCGATGCCGGTCAGAAAAGGGTTCCGATTACCGCCGGAGTCCCGCAGGCTCGATCCTGGGCCCGGTGCTATGGAACCTCATGTATGACGGGGTTCTGAGACTGAAGTTCCCTCCTGGGGTCAAGATCGTCGGCTTTGTCGACGACGTAACCTTGGAGGTCTACGGGGAGTCAATCCCTGAGGTAGAACTAACTGCAGAACACGCGATCAACACGGTGGAGGAATGGATGAGCGCGAGAGGCCTGGAGCTCGCTCATTATAAGACGGAGGTAGTTATCGGTAGGTAGTTAGAGGTCAACAACCGCAAGTCGGCACAACATGCAGTTATCCATGTGGGAGAAGTCACGATCACTTCACTGTGAAGTCTGAAGTCTCTCGGAGTCATTATAGACGACAAGCTGACCTTCGGCAGCCATGTCGACTATACATGCAAGAGAGCGTTGCGGTTCTATCGAGGGTGATGTCCAATAGCTCAAAAGTGTGCGCAGTAGACGTAGGTTCCCGGCAGGCGTTGCCGTATCTATCCTCAGGTACGGCAGCCCGTCATGGTCAAGAGCACTGAGGGTAACCAGTTACCCAGTTACAGAAACTGGAGAGCACCTACCGCGTGATGTGCCTCAGAGTGATATCTGCCTACCGCACGGTATCACACGATGCATCCTGCGTGATAGCGAGGATGATGCCAGTCGGCCTGGTCATTCGGGAAGATGAGGAGTGTTTCGGGACACGTGGAAATAGAGGAGCCCGCGAGCGCACCAGGGTGACCTCGGTCGCCAGATGGCAGCGTGAGTGGGACAACTCCTCGAAAGGTAGGTGGACCCACCGGCTGATACCTAACATATCGAGCTGGGTGGGAAGACCCCATGGGGAAGTTCACTTCCATCTGACACAATTCCTGTCAGGCCATGGCTGTTTCTGATAGTACCTCCACAGGTTCGGACACGCGGAGGTCCCAGCCTGCCCGGACTGCCCAGGTGATGACGAAACTGCCGAACACATACTGTTCGTATGTCCTCGGTTCGACGTCGAAAGAAGAGCAATGCTTGACGTCTGTGGCTGGGACCTTATTAAGCGGATGTGTCAATCGGTGGAGAAGTGGAACGTAGTCTCGGCTGCTACCACCCAGATTGCCTGTAGGCTACAGGTAATTTGGCAAACCGAGCAACAGACGACGGGCACGGCTTACTAGTGATTGGTTAGCTGTAGCGAAAAAGGCCGAGCGCAAAAAAGGGAGTGAATGGTCTGTTCATGCTGAAGCAGGTTTGGCGCAGCGACTGGCAACCGCGTAAGGGGTAAACCCAGCCACCCCGAAGCAAGACAGAAGAGTGAGTGTATAGGCGTATAAGTGGACTGCCTCATGCCAGTCTAGCACAAGAGTAAGCCTAGCAAGGAATGAAAAAGTTGAGCACACAAGTCAGCCTCACATGGCATGTCAGAAGTGGGGCCTAAGAAAGACGTTCCACATGGGATGCCAGGGGGAGTGACAGGGGTATAATAGAGTGCACGATCGAGAGTGAACCAGGTGATAGGGTGAGCACCCAAGTCAGCCTCACATGATATGGGTGGGGCGAGCACAAAAGTAAGCCTAGCAAGGAATGAGTAAGGTGAGCACACAAGTCAGCCTCGCAAGGAACGAAAAAGGTGAGCACAAAAGTCAGCCTCATGTGGAGTGTTTGAGAGTGAATCAAGGTGCGATATAGAGAGCACCCAAGTAAGCCTCATACAGGATGTATGAACGCGGGCCCTCCGGGCCTCGGAAAAAGTTTTCAAAGTTTGAGCGAATCCTATACATTTCTTTTGTAAGAAATGTAAAAAGGACTACACTATAAACAAAATGGACGACACAGCTTGAATGTTCAGACCATACACGTTTTTTAGTAATGCTATTTTTTATATCGGAGCCAGAAGGGCTATTGAAAACAATCAAATTAGTTTTACTTGCGCTTTTATTTGATGATATTCCCTTCTTGGTACAACGTTGCGGCCGTGATGACGGTGTTCGACATGCAGCAAACTGGATGCGGGGCGGGCTGCAATGGTGGTGTAGAAACAAACGCCGTTTGCGTCGAGGGACGGCAAGATGCAGCAACTCGGCCTGTTTGTAGCAGAGGCCTGCGTTTCACTACGGGACCCGCGGCGTGGTACTGCGCGCACTTTTCACACACGAGTGTCTAACTATCAATCGAGCGGGATTTTTAACGTTTTTAGCTCGAGTGGACCCTACCCTACCGGTACTTGGGTAAAGGCGTCCACAATAGCGTTTTAGGCTTGCCAATCACTGACCGTTTTTCTGCACTCGCGTTGGACGTCGTTAATTCACAAAATCCCGGTAGCCACACTTTTTTAATTTACAAATTCCGGTAGCCACACAGCAGTCTAAATTAGGGTGATAATTCTATCATTCGTTCATCAACATCGTATTTCTATCTTCTTTGATTGCTGTATAAATACAATGTGAAGTTAGAGTTTTGGGATATTTTGTCCGTAAAACTCCCTATTTTTAAAAATCATTTCTACTGTTTGCTACAAATCATACATTTTTGCAGTTTTTCTAATGTTCAATAATTCTGTACCGGTTGAGACCGGACTCCTAATTAGATGTAATGTATAGAGCAATTTTTTTTTCGTCAAATTTGGCGTCGTTGTTATTGATGATATACAATATGTTTTATTCCACTGTATTGGAATATATGCGCTACTATATAGAAGTACAATTTCAGAACAATCGGTTCTCTCTGCAATTTGGAAAACTAAATCGTCGTTTGCTCCAGGACTAAGTGCTATACCCTCTGCTATACTGAAAAAATGTTCCGATATTTTAGCGATCCCACTGGCACACCTTTTCAATATGTCACTTGAACAGCAATACCTACCAGTCTACTTTCTACTTCTGCCCAAGTCAGATGTACAATCGAACCAAGTGAACAAAAACTAGCTACCTCTCGATCTAGTGTGCATTGTCTCGAGAACAAAGGAAAATTTTAATTTATTCTTGCCATCATGAGTAAAGTTGACGACAAATCTCTACTCCGACCCAACACAGCGGTCGTTAATTTTAAATTCTGTTCAATAATATTGAGTTTTCGTGAAGTGGAATACCTGCTGAAGGTGAAGATGCAGCTTAAGCTCGAGGAGGTTATGTATCTACAGTATCATCATCTTCGTAATGTCGTACTCATATCATTCAACACGTTAGCACAAGCCGAAAGTTTCGTTTTGCAGAACAACTTGAAGCACGTGGCTCAAAGTGATAAAGTTGGAATTAAGGTTCCCGTGTATATAGAAAAAGACTATGTAGATATAAAGTTACATGACATATCACCACTTACCCCTCCTGATCTAATCGCAAAATACATGTCGCAATACGGCGAAGTAGATTCAGTTACACGTGATACGTGGAGAAATATCTTCCCGGGTACAGCTAGCGGTGTTCTTGTGGTGAGGATGCGGATCGAAAGACCTATCCTCTCCAACTTGACTATAAAACTCAAAACCCACGAAGCTACTAATAATCAAACTACGTTATGCACCCATGAAGGGCTAACTCCCACGTGCAAGTATTGTAATCAAACAGCACACCACCGACAATCTTGCGCGGAAGATACAGAGGAGAATGCATCTCTACCGATTGCCAACGAATTCACGGTAAACCAACCCAAAAAAGAGTTTTCAATACCAATACATGAACCACAAACGGTTGCCAAATTTGTGGCAGCTGTTCAGTCCATAATGACAACTGCCAAAGCAGCATCCAGCACCCCAGAAACCACTGTAAGCAACATCGGTGATGAAGATAATAACAATGACGACGGATTTACATTGGTCACCCGTAAGTGCAAGAAGTAGGAAAGAACATCTGGTCGCGATTACCAAGGCACTTTTAACGATGATGACCTTGATGTGGAGGACAGGAGAGAATTAAATGGTCCCCATGACGCAGTAGGCGAGCCGCGAAAGAAGGTCTCCGCTCGCAATAAAAAGTTGCGCGCACGAGATCCAACGGACAATCAATAATATTTGTTTTTATTTTTATTTTTTACATATTGTAAACACATAAAAGATCCACGGCTCCGTTAAGCTACCACTATGAGCCGTGTCAAATAAACGAAAAAAAACAGCATAAATTTCCTAATGAATGGAAGTGTTCGGTGATGTTCCCGGTGTTCAAAAAGGTGACAAATCCATTATCGAAAACTACCGTGGTATTACTTCATTGCGAGTCGAGTCGAAAGTTTTCGTATCGCTAATCAACAAAGCGCTGTTTTCAGCTTGGCGGCACTACATTAGCACTTGTCAGCCCGGTTTTTTCCCCGGTAGATCGGTTGAGACGAACCTGGTCTCTTTCACGTCCTTCTGCACAGATCAAATGTCCAAACAACTGCAGGTGGACACGATCTACACTGATCTTAAGGCTGCGTTTGACACTGTTAACCATGAAATACTGTTAACGAAGCTTGCTAAACTTGGATGCACTGCCCGATTCTGCCGTTGGCTGCGATCATACCTTATTCACCGTGAAGTCGTTGTCCAAATTGGTGACAATGTATCTGAATCCTTTTCCAACCATTCTGGAGTTCCTCAAGGTAGTAAGCTTGGTCCGTTACTGTTTACACTGTTCGTGAATGATGTGGATTTCATCTTGATGCGTGGAGGAAAACTGTTCTTAGCTGACGACTTGAAAATATTTCTAGTTATAAAGAAAGAAGCCGATTGCCGTGAGCTACAGTATCTCGTTGATACCTTCTACAGTTGGTGTAAAAGAAACATGACGGTTCTTAGTGTTGCTAAATGCTCTGTTATCAGCTTTCATCGAACGGGGAACATGTTTACTTTCAACTACAACATCGCTGGAACTCAGCTGCAACGCGTTGATCATGTAAAAGATTTGGGCGTCATCCTAGATGAAAGGCTAACATACACCCATCACTTCTCAGCGATCATTGACAAAGCTAATCGTCTACTAGGTTTCATCTTCAAAATATCCAATAAATTCTGGGATCCTTTATGTTTCAAAGCTTTATACTGTTCACTGGTGCACTCACTTCGCGAACGTCGTATGGTGTCCCTACCATGCAACTTGGAGCCAAAGAATTGAAGCGGTCCAGCGCAGATTCATACGATATGCGTTACGTCAATTGCCTTGGAATGATCCGCTGAACTTGCCACCATATGAAGACCGTTGTCGATTATTAGGACTACACATCTAAAAAGACCGTAGGCACGCCTCGCAAGCCACCTTCGTATCTAAGCTTCTTCTGGCTGAATATGATGTTCCCGATCTCCTATCGCAAATTAACCTGTACGCACCAACCCGTGTCCTTCGTCCTCGAACACTGTTACAAACTCAAATGTGCAGCACAAAATATGCTGCCAATAGCCCAATATTAGCAATGGTCCGTCGCTTCAACGAATTTACCGACACCTTCGACTTTGTCATTAGTTCTGCACAGTTTCGGAACCGTTTGTTGTCACTTTAGGTTAATTATGTATAGTTTAGTCATAGTTATAGTTCATTAAGACTCAGTGTCAGATGGACTGAAATTGTTTAAATA
This sequence comes from Topomyia yanbarensis, assembly GCF_030247195.1. Lineage (NCBI taxonomy): Eukaryota > Metazoa > Arthropoda > Insecta > Diptera > Culicidae > Topomyia > Topomyia yanbarensis. The sequence continues at coordinate 251,873,632 of NC_080671.1, forward strand.
CAAATACAAATACAGTACTGGTAATTCGACTTTAATTTTTTTTTGGTGAAATTCCTTTAAGAATGAAAGGTGGTTTTTACTACGTAAATGCGAAAATTATCCATTTCATTTTCATGTGTCAAAAACATTGAAAATATGAAAATTCAAAGAAAAAAATATGCAACTTCATTTATTATTACATTTTTATTCCACGTTTCCCAATTAACTGAAGGGTTGCTAAAATAAAAGTTTTCCTATTACTGCAGTAGAACGTTTTGCCTTTCTCATATATAGAAAGGCTATGCAATCACTGTAAAAATCGACTTTTTAACCAAGGCCCGGAGGGCCGAGTGTCATACACCATTCGATTCAGTTCGTCGAGATCGGCAAATGTCTGTGTGTGTATGTATGTGTGTGTGTATGTGTGTGTGTGTCATTTAAACTCACACAATTTTCTCAGAGATGGCTGAACCGATTTTCGCAAACTTAGTTTCATCTGAAAGGTATAACGCTCCCATAAGCTGCTATTGAATTTTTAGTTGATCCGACTTCCGGTTCCGGAGTTACGGGTTGAAAAGTGCGGTCACACAGCAAATTCCCATATAAACTGGTACCACCATGATGTTCAAATGATGTAAAACATATTAAAATTGATGTAACATTACTCTAGTTTGCGGGTCTGGATCACTAATGATCAATCAAAGCAGCTTTGACCACATTGGCCCCCTATGACGGTTCATGACGCCCTCGGGGAACCCGCCAAGTTCCTAAACTAATATCACACCCATTCCACAACGAATTCTCTACCGATTTTTACAAACTTGATTTCAAATGAAAGATACAGTAATGCCATTGACTGCTGCTGAATTTCATTTGGTTCTGACTCTTGCTTCTGGAGTTACAGGGGTGTTGGTAAGGATACACTGGAATTTTCCATATAAATCGGTACAATCGTAATACCTCAGAGGCTAAAAACTATTGAAATGGTCACCAAATTACTTCTTACCAAATTACGTCTAATCTAGATCACTGATTGCCAATCAAACATTCTTCGAATATATTGTCCACTATCGACGATTCCGGAAGTCCGGAATTCCGGGCATATTCCACAATTAAAGTCACATCGGTTCATCGGTGATGACTGAACCGTTTTTCTCAAACCAAGCCTCAAATGTAAGGCAAAATATGCAGTTGAGTATTGCGTCGCCGCCCCTCCCCCCCTCCGCCTTGCCCTTACACCTCCCTCCTTCATCACTCCCCTCCTCTTGGACCACCCTCACGCCCGCATTTCCTTCGTCCACCCCGTATACCAAAATAAGATGAAGGATTTCTGACGCATCCTCCACTCCCACTCTACTAACCCCCCATTCCCTACATGTTCAAACCCATTCCACCAACCTTTCCAAATTATAATCACATGAAGATAACATTGAACTCATGCTTATTAAGCTAATTAAATATTATTCTTTTGCCTTTCTTATATAGAAAGGTTATGAAATTGCTCCAAAAACCGACTTTCTAACCGAGGCCCGGAGGGCCGAGTCTCATATAACATTCGACTCAATTCGCCGAGATCGCAAAATATCTGTGTGTATGTATGTGTGTTTGTATGTACGTATGTATGTATGTGTGTATGTGTGTATGTGCGGATTTGTTAACAAAATGTACACATCGGTTTCTCGGAGATGGCTGAACCGATTTTTACAAACTAAGATTCAAATGAAAGGTATAATAGGTTGCTATTGAATTTCATTTTCAACCGACATCTTGATCCGGATTACGAGTTGAAGAGTATGGTTACAAAACAAAATTTGTTGATTTGTCCACATCGGTTTCTCGGAATTTTCTGAACCGATTTTGACAAACTTGATTTTAAATGAAAGGTCCATCAGCTGCTGTTGAATTTTGTGTGGATCCGAGGTCTGGTTCCTGAATTACAGGGTGATACGTACGATCACGCAGCAAATTCCGATTCTAACGAATTTTGCGATGAATGTAAAAAGGTGATTTTTTTTTCCAAAATGTGCACAACTGTTGAATTTGTAGATCTAGGTCCCCAACAGTCATTCAAAGGCTCTTTGGTCACACTGGCCACCATCGACGGATCCTGAAGTATCCAAATCAGAATAACGGTTATATTGGTTTCTCTAAAATGGCTAGACCGATTTGATCAACTTAGTCTCAAATGAAAGGTGTCGCGTCCCCGGAAACTATTATTAAATTCCATCTCCATCCGACTTCCGGATCCGGAGTTACGGGTTGTGGAGTGCGATCACATAGAAAACTCCGATTCAAACCGATACCGCGATGAATGCAAAAAGGTGCTCTTATATATACTTGCCAAGTGTAATAAGAATGAAAGAGATTTCCAAAATGTTATATTGTACGAACCAGCTATTATATCATAGTTTGGAGAAATGAGAAAGGCACAATTGCACCTCTAGGTGGATTAAAACAGGTTTTGAATGTATAATGTTTGCCTTAAAATGTACGGAATTTTATTAACAGAAAATGCAAAAGTTGATTTTTTTCATAAACATTACATCCTGAGGAGTCTCTTAAAGTTAAATTTCGTGTGAATAAGAATAAAATTTTATTATATACGGTTACACAAATGAACAATTTTTCAACATTATTTTCAAAAATATAAAAATTTTACCGCATTTACCGCATTACCGCGCGGTACGGTAAATAAAATGCGGTTGCCGTAAGCGGTGCGGTTTTGTCATTTTTTGCCGTTGCGGTGCGGACAATCCATTTACCGCCCACATCCGCACCGCGACGAACCCTAAACAAGGCAAAACAGTTTATTCTTAAGGTGCTGTAAGTGATGTTGTGGAGCGGGATCATTTGGTTAATGCAGTTTCTTGTAACAACGAAAACAAACGAAAGAGCGGCTCTCATCTATATATATATATATATATATATATATATATATATATATATATATATATATATATATATATATATATATATATATATATATATATTTATTTATATATATATATATATATATATATATATATATATATATATATATATATATATATATATATATATATATATATATATATATATTTATATATATATATATATATATATATATATATATATATATATATATATATATATATATATATATATATATATATATATATATATATATATATATATATATATATATATATATATATATATATATATATATATATATATATATATATATATATATATATATATATATATATATATATATATATATATATATATATATATATATATATATATATATATATATATATATATAAGCTTACAAAAAGGTGAAAACAAGTTACTTAAAAGTAATTATGCTAACGGTGTTTTGACAGATTATACTTACAGTAATGGGGGAATCACATCCTCCGACAGTAATTATTCCAACCGGATTTTTATCTGTGCTAATTTCTATTGTTGTGTTCTCGTTAACGGCAATTTCAGCTTGTGATGGATCGTCAATTATCTTTGCAGGGGAAGCTTGAGGTTTTGGTGTCACTTGCATATCACTTTTCGAAATAGTCGAATCAGCTCTCGGGGTACTTGTCAGATTATTTGCTTTTGGGTCTAAACTGCCAGCTTCGCAAGATTCTTTCCTGTTGGGGTTACAAATTTTCAGTGTAACAACTCCTTCCGCTCGTTTTAAGAGCGCTGCAGCCGTTTCGTAACTGCAGCCCAATAATGAATCTCTATTTACTGCCAATATCATTTCTCCAATATTAAGTCCCGCCTAAAATAGCACGACAAGTGAATTTCAATATGCAAGTATGAGAAACTTTGTCACCTGATCTGCCATTGATCCTTCCTGAATATCAGACACAAATATCCCTTGTCCAACTTCGGAGTGTTTTCCTTCTATTATCATTATTCCTAATCCAGATGGGGCCTATAACACAAAACAAATTTTCGAACAAAATGTTAGATAGCAGGTATTGTAAGCACTGCATGGAATAAAATTAAAAAAAACAACTTAATCTACCTAGCAGTGAGATGGGACATTTCTTACATATATCACTGCTGGATAATTTATTAGTTTGCAGAACTCATACGAAGTAGGCGCATGCCAGTTTTTAGTCCTGCACGAATAAAACCTCGAAAAAATTATATATATATATATATATATATATATATATATATATATATATATATATATATATATATATATATATATATATATATATATATATATATATATATATATATATATATATATATATATATATATATATATATATATATATATAATATATATATATATATATATATATATATATATATATATATATATATATATATATATATATATATATATATATGTATATATATATATATATATATATATATATATATATATATATATATATATATATATATATATATATATATATATATATATATATATATATATATATATATATATATATATATATATTAGCGAATTCTATACATTTCTTTTATAAGAAATGTAAAACCGTGATTAAAACAAATAAAAGTGAAAAAATAACAGGTAACTGTTTTGAAAAGCTTGAGGCTCCTATTTTATGGAATGATTTTTGTTTGAGTGAAATCACAGATTTTTTCAAGACGGTCATCATTTTTGTGCAAAATTAACCGACGGGGCTATTCAGACCGTCAACATACGAGGCATTTCCGACCGCTCCATGATTCCCTCAACGACTTTATTAACCCTCGACGACGCAACGAACAAGTTGAAATGTATCAAAGTGAGGTGCCAACCGATGATTCCGAGTCCAAAGGAGAGCAAATAGCAGTTGTGATTGTGCGCGAAAGAATTCGTCAAGAAAAGATTAACAAAGTAAAAAAACGGAACAAACGGCGAAAAAACGAAATGAAACGACCCCAACCGTCATGCAGTGACTTGAGCCTTTGTACACATATAATTAATTTTTTTAGCTCTATTAACCTACTTTTTGCTTCATAATAATTCTTTACAATAAAGATTTCCTAAACATAATTGTATTGTATTTTTATAGGGTGTCTGAATTACCTCGTAGGGTGGTCCGAATTACCCCTATATTGTAAAATGATCGTAAAACGTTGACTTTTGCAAATCGTTGCCTAGCGCTGCTTAGTGCTGGTGAAAATGAATTTTTTTTGGTTTCAAAATGTAGCTGAGATTTCAAACTAACAATGAGGAAAGGCGATTTTCTTAGGTAGGTTCGAATAGCCCCGGGTTCTACTATATATATATATATATATATATATATATATATATATATATATATATATATATATATATATATATATATATATATATATATATATATATATATATATATATATATATATATATATATATATATATATATATATATATATATATATATATATATATATATATATATATATATATATATATATATATATATATATATATATATATATATATATATATATATTGTGGGGTGGGACATTGTTATATGGAAAAAACGGGCCCCGTGGTGGTGGAGGAACGCTACGTGGGAAGCTGAGCTGCAAGCAACCGGGCGGGTCATAGGTGGTGGATAATGCTTAATCGCGATAGCAACTAGTGATTCGCGACCCGAACCAGCAGCGGGGGCTGACTGCGGGTGTGGTAGGACGAGGTAGTGGGCCCTATACGTTCTAGGCCTAAATACCACATGCCCTAAAGCAGCCCTGACAAGGCGAGCCAGCGCCGCCTTTAAATAAGCGCTTAGCCCATATCCCAAATCCCTCTCCTCCCGTTATCCTTCCTTCCTTCTGCGGCTGTTTGCCCATTTAAATATGGAAGCTGTTCTTCATGTTCTTCAATGTCAGCTTCTTTCACCGAACAGCCTAGATAAGCCGTGTAGTGTCGGTAGTGGTTGCTTCAACCGGCTAAGCATTACACTACGGACTACCTGTTTCAGTGGTAAAAATCTACCAAACAGGGAACCCCAATTCCATAGTGTCATGCGACCCGTGCTATGGGTAAAATTGTTGAGGGGGTTTAAAACATTCTCAATGGCGAACGGAGCCTGGGGAAGAGTTGGGCGAACTCCCCAGTATGCTGCATTACGCAGCGGAACGTTCACTCTACACACAGATTTTTTTTTTCACCGATGATCCACTTAATTTTGTCGAATTTTTGTTGGCTGGGGTTTGCTGAGACTCTCGGCTGATGGTAGTTCGGTGAATTTTTGTTGAGTTTCGATTATCAAATTTCGATGTGTACAGATGAACCTGCCCAGAGGCCGTGTGGTATCCGGCCTAGAATTGAGCCACTGGAGTCCTGCTCCCATGTCGTAGGAGGCGACTGAAAGTAGGAGACCCTAAGTCAAGGTGTAGTTCCGTGCCGAGGACTTAATGACTGGAGGGTCTAAAATATGCCAGTCGCGCACGGAGCATTCGTGGGAATTAAATATCATGTCCCATTTAAACCTGATATGGCTCGCTATATGCGTTAACATCCCAACTCGCTTGGTGTCCTCTAGTTGTTGTGCAATTTGTGTTGGAGATGAAATGTACAGTTCTCTAATCAACAATGGTTAGAATAGCATAAATCAATCTCCAACATAAAACGTACAGCAACTATGAATTTATCTCGACTCATGCAGGAAGGTAAAGCTTCCATAGCATTGGTTCAAGAACCGTATTTCCATAAAGGAAACTTCTATTTTGGAAAGTTACTTAACACTGCCTTCATTGCTTACAACAAGACAGGCATGACTAACCCACGTGAAATGCCTCGTGCTTGCATTCTTGCAAATAAGGCTATTGACGCATGTCTCATATCGGAGCTCACAACTCGCGATATCTGTGTTGTCAAAGTTACACTGACTGTCGAAAACGTAGACAAAAAATACATATAATGTTCAGCATACCTACCGCATAACGAATCATCTCCTTCTGATGATTTCAAAAGCGTTGTATCATATTGTAGCAGAAATGGGCTTCCGCTCATTATCGGCAGTGATGCGAATGCTCATCACATCATTTGGGGCAGCTCTGACATCAATCTGAGAGGCTCTGAACTGATGGAGTACATAAGTAGTACAAATCTCCATATTCTGAATGAAGGGAAACCGACCAACTTTTGCGAGGTCTGGGAGGGAGGAGGTGTTAGACATAACACTTTGCTCTGATAGAATTTTGCATGAACTGGGAAATTGGCAGGTTCCAAATGAAACTGAACCGTCTCTATCCGATCATAAATATATATTTTTCGATCATTTTGATGTCACCTTCAATGTGGTGACATATCGTAATCATAAATCTACAAACTGGGACCTCTTTTTGGAAAACTTGGCGACTAAATTTCATGGATATTTTCCAACAATTAGTCAACTAGACGACTTAGATGACGTCGTGGATACGACAAACTCATTCATATTAGCATCCTCCGAAGAAGCTTGTCCACTTCGTACTGTTAAATCTACTAGGGGAACCCCTTGGTGGAGGGCTGAGCTTGAAAGAATGAAGAAAGTTATGAGAAGAGCTTGGAACCGGCGTCAGCGTGATGACTCCAGGGCTTTCAGGTCAGCTCGTAGTGCATATAAGAAATGTCTTAGATCTGCAGAACGGACTGGCTGGCAAAGCCTATGCAATAATGTTTCTAGTCTGAACGAGGCTAGCAGATTAAATAAAATTCTCTCCAAATCGAATGATTTTCAGATGAACTCCTTAAAAACCAGAGATGGTGTTTATGTGACGGACGAAAAAGATGTTCTTAATTGTCTCTTCGACACACACTTTCCAGGTTGTATCGATCCGGAGTTGAACAATGTTCACAGATCTCATTCTGGTGATTCGGACTCGTGGGCGTTAGCACGCACATTGGTCTCCACTGAATCGGTCAAGTGGGCAGTTGACAGCTTTGTTCCATACAAATCACCCGGAAAAGATGGAATACTTCCCGTGCTACTGCAAAAGGGATTTGATATTCTTAAATATGTCTTGAAAAAGATTTTGCTTTCCAGTCTTGCTACCGGGTATATCCCGAAAGCATGGCGAGAAATAACTGTTAGATTTATTCCCAAAGGGGGGCGCTCAAGCTATGAAGAAGCCAAGAGTTTTAGGCCTATCAGCTTAAATTCTTTTCTTCTGAAAGCTTTGGAACGGATAATCGATCATCACATCAGGAACGTTAGTTTAGTTGAATATCCACTGCACAAAATGCAACATGCATATCAGTGTGGGAAATCCACGATCACTCTGCTTCACGATGTTGTTTACAACATTGAGAAAGCCTTCTCGCTCAAGCAATCTAGCTTGGGTGTATTCCTAGATATTGAGGGTGCTTTTGACAATGTGTCCTTCCAGTCTATTCTGGAAGCGACGCGCGGTCATGGGATACCTGCATGTATCTCAGGTTGGATAAACGCAATGCTTAGTAACCGCATACTTTGCTCGTCACTGCGACAGGCTGAGTTACGGAAGTTGAGTATTTGCGGTTGTCCTCAGGGCGGCGTTCTGTCACCTTTGTTATGGAGCTTAGTAGCTGACGGCTTGTTGAAGAAACTCAATGAGCTTGGATTTCCAACCTACGGGTTTGCTGACGATTACCATATACTAATTACTGGATTTTGCATCGGAACAATCTTTGACTTAATGCAACAGGCATTAAGAGCCATCGAACAGTGGTGTCGACAGGTTAAACTATCAGTTAACCCAAGCAAAACTTCAATGGTTCTTTTCACGAAGAAGCGAATAACAACCGGAGTTCGTCCCTTGCAGTTCTTTGATTCTGAGCTACTGTGTGCAGATCATGTCAAATACGTTGGAGTCATATTGGATTCCAAACTGAATTGGTCTGCTCACATTGAGTTCAGAGTCAAGAAAGCGTGCATGGCTTTCGGGCAGTGCAGACGAGCTTTTGGAAAGACCTGGGGTCTCAAACCTAAATACATCTATTGGATTTGCACGACAATTGTACGTCCAATACTGTCATACGGATGCCTTGTGTGGTGGCAGAGGGGAGGGGTGGTGACAGTCCAGTCAAAGCTAAACCATCTGCAAAGAATGGCGCTCATGGCGTTGACTGGTGCTTTCACCACGACTCCGACTGCTGCTCTTGAGGCACTTTTAAATATCAAACCATTACACATACACTTAAAACAAGAAGCACTATCATGTGCATACAGACTGCAGGTTACTGGGCTTTGGAACAGTAATCATGTTGATCTTGCTACCAGTCATACACGATTGTGGTCACAAATGGTTACATGGGGTGAAGATATTCTTGCTCCCAACGATATTACACTCACTTGTAGTTTTCCTTACAGGACATTCCATGTGAAGATTCCCTCTCGAGAGGAGTGGTTGTCTGGCTTTATGGAAAGACAACAACAAACGCAAGTAGTCTGTTACACTGACGGTTCTCTGATGGAGGGACGTGCCGGTGCTGGTGTCTACTGTCGTGAAATGAGATTGGAACAATCTCACTCACTAGGTAGATACTGTACTGTATTCCAAGCAGAAATCTTTGCGATTATGTGCGGGGTGCAATCGGCCCTTCAACTGAGTTTGTCCGGCAGAGTTATAAACTTCTGCTCCGATAGTCAGGCTGCAATCAAGGCCCTTAGCTCAGACAAATCCCGGTCCAAGCTAGTGATCGCGTGCCGAACCCAAATCGAAGAACTAAGCATTGTCAACACTATCTACCTTGTCTGGGTGCCCGGACATTGCGGTATTACTGGAAATGAATGGGCTGACAAATTGGCCAGGGCAGGTTCAGCGATTGACTTCGTTGGTCCTGAGCCCGCGCTGCCAATTTCGACAAGTAGGATACGGGAAAAAATACGGTCCTGGGCTTCGTCCGAGCACCGCAATTATTGGAGAAATCTACAAACGTATCGCCAAACAAAGGCGTTTCTAGAACAACCATGCCCAGTGGTTTCGAAAAATCTCTTACATTTTTCGAAGCTCCACTGCGGCATACTGACCAGGGCTTTAACCGGCCACTGCAAACTTAATTATCTCATGGCAACTATTCAGCGCGCTGAGTCTTTTAGTATACCCATATATATATATATATATATATATATATATATATATATATATATATATATATATATATATATATATATATATATATATATATATATATATATATATATATATATATATATATATATATATATATATATATATATATATATATATATATATATATATATATATATATATATATATATATATATATATATATATATATATATATATATATATATATATATATATATATATATATATATATATATATATATATATATATATATATATATATATATATATATATATATATATATATATATATATATATATATATATATATATATATATATATATATATATATATATATGGGTGAGGCAAAATGATCGTTTTTTCAGCACAGCACTTTTTTGGTTCCATTTGGGGTCCCAAACAACTGTGCAAAATTTGGGGTCGATTGGATTTGACCCGGCGTAGCGCATTGCGTTTGAGATTTGTATGGAAATTAGTATGGGAAAACCTACTTTTTTGCATTTTCAATTTTACAAACTACAATTCTTCCTGCAGTACATATGTTAACAATTAGATAGAAGTATAGTCCAGGATATGCTGAACAACTTTGCCGAAGGATGCATGGTGTTAAAATGTCTCTAAAACAAGTTATCCTTCGGCAAAGTTGTTCAGCATATCCTGGACTATACTTCTATCTAATTGTTGGTATACTGCAGGAAGAATTGTAGTCTGTAAAATTGAAAATGCAAAAAAGTAGGTAAATTCATTTTCACCAGCACTAAGCAGCGCTAGGCAACGATTTGCAAAAGTCAACGTTTTTCGATCATTTTACAATGTAGGGGTAATTCGGACCACCCTACGGGGTAATTCAGACACCCTATAAAAATACAATACAATTATGTTCATGAAATTTTTATTGTAAAGAATTATTATGAAGCAAAAAAGTAGGTTAATAGAGTTAAAAAAATTAATTATATGTTTTCTTTGATGTTCATGGCAATTGTGTACGAAGGCTCAAGCCACTGCATGACGGTTGGGGTCGTTTCATTTCGTTTTTTCGCCGTTTGTTCCGTTTTTTTACTTTGTTAATCTTTTCTTGACGAATTCTTTCGCGCACAGCGATTTCTTCAATCACAACTGCTATTTGCTCTCCTTTGGACTCGGAATCATCGGTTGGCACCCCACTTTGATACATTTCAACTTGTTCGTTGCGTCGTCGAGGGTTAATAAAGTCGTTGAGGGAATACCAAAATGGTGCGAAGCTGCCCTCAATGATACTCCCGCTCCCAAACTGTCAAAACCCATGTATCTCATGTGCTAGAAATGGAATTCTCATAGACAGATCCGTCGAACTAACAAGTCTACATTTCTATACCGGTTAACGGAAAGATATTTGCCAACTCGGATGCTCTAATTTCCCTTCAATTTTCCGGTAAATACGGAAGCAAATTGGGGACTATCAATTGCAACATTTGGGCGATTGGCCGCCACCTTTTTTATTTTTGACTGAACGCACAGGTACAATAATTATGTCTTCAATAAAATCTTCGTGGTAAGCTTTTTACAGCTTTTCTGAAGTGAGTATATTTTTATCTGGATTATTGAAGAAAATGAATTTCGTAATTTACTACTAGGGGAATTAATCACCGATCCAATGAGATGAGAAGAAGGAGAGTTTCGTTCTAAGAAACTTCCTGAAAGAAATTATATTTCTAATATCAATAGTTTTGACCCCTTTTTTGTACGTGCGGATAATCATGAAGCGGTCGTAAATGCCCCGTATGTTGACGGTCTGAATAGCCCCGTCGGTTAATTTTGCACAAAAATGATGACCGTCTTGAAAAAATCTGTGATTTCACTCAAACAAAAATCATTCCATAAAATAGGAGCCTCAAGCTTTTCAAAACAGTTACCTGTTATTTTTTCACTTTAATTTGTTTTAATCACGGTTTTACATTTCTTATAAAATAAATGTATAGAATTCGCTCAAACTTTCAAGATTTTTTCCGAGGCCCGGAGGGCCGAGTCTTATATACCAATCGACTCAGCTCGACGATTTGGGACAATGTCTCTGTGTGTGTCTGTGTGTGTATGTAACGGACACATTCTCATTCGTGTTTCTCAGCAATGGCTGAACCGATCTTATCCAAACCAATTTTAAATGAAAGAACTAAAAACAGTATGAACGCTATTAATTTGTTTTTGATTCTGATGTTTAGTTTCCAAGATATGTATGTTTGAATGCGTAAAAATGGCGTTTTTTCCAGTTTTTTTAAATTATCTGCCGAAATTGACAACATAGATTAACACTTTATATGTTTTAGATAGCTTTAACGAATACCTTTCGAACAACCTATAGATTGTTGAAATCCGACTATTATCAAAAGAGATATTTAACATTAAATGCGGACGAAAGATTTTTATCATTTCCCATTGCCAGAAATATGACCAAAAACATGTAATCTATTATTAACGCCAAAATGGCTTATTTTAGGTCAATAGTATCTTCGGAGAATTTAATGGAGGCAATATGCCCTTTCTTTTGGTATTATGCTTTAGCTGATTAATCTCCCTATGAGTGAGATATTTTCACAAATTTTCTTGGAAGTGATTATATCGAAATGATGTCTGTAGCAAATTTGTAGCTCTTACTTTTGCGAATAACTTTACTGAAGACTTCAAATATATATTTTGAATACTTAAAAAGTTATGGCTTGTTGTTTGTTGATTACTCTTTGTCGTCTATTTATTGTTCAATATAGTAATAATCCATTGAAATAAGCTAAACATTATTTCGATAAAACGAATTCTGCATTTCATTTTACTATCTACAATAGCTAGAAATAATCACCGAACACTTCCAAGTTGTCTGGAAGGAACTTGATAACTTATCAGTACAAGAATGTTCATTTGTGCGAACCTTCTGACTGCAATTTTTCTAACTTATAACCATCGGATCGATCTGAAACATATCGGAAAATGAAAAGCGAAATATATAACTCCAAGCAACGGCGTAGCCAAGAGAAGGTTTTGGGGTTTAACACCATACAACCCCCCACCCCCCTCCCACCACACCCAAAAAAAATTGGATTGAAGTTGAAAATTTATTGATGCAGACAGATTTAATTCAATATTACAATAACAATTATCTGATCCGTAGATTGATAACCTGTTGTTGTAAACATCATGAGGACTTTTGATAAATTGTCGCAATGGGGTCCTGATATGTAACTGATCTATTGGTCTTGATTTCACAGTTGTCTAATACCATCAATATCAAATTCCTGCATGAAAACATTCCAATAGAAAATTCCAGAGCTCTGTAATCAATCATAATCCTCAGATTTATTTTCAAATTGAGCTCGTTTTTGTAGAAATGTACTATAATAAGGGTCTTTATTTAATAGGAAGCCAAGTTAAAATTGATTTAATGTCTATGAAACATAGAACTGCTCACCAAAAAAATGCATAACTTTCAACATTTGCTAAAAATGTTTTTGCCTTTCTCATTCACTCTAAAATTCGTCAATCTAATCCCGACCCGGAGAACCGTGTGTCATATGCCAATCGACTGAGTTCGTCGAGATCGGAAAATGTCTGTGTATGTCTGTGTGTGTATGTGTGTATGTGGAAAAAAATGTGACCTCTGTTTCTCAGAGATGGCTGAACCGATTTGCACAAAGTTAGTCTCAAATGAAAGGTACTTCCGATCGGCTGCTATTGATTTTTTTTTATTGATTGGACTTCCGGTTCCGGAGTTACGAGTTGAAGAGTGCAATCACACAGCAAATTCCCATATAAAGTGAAATGAAAAATTTTCAAAATCAAATTTGTATTTTTGATGCCAAATGACTTTAAAATGCATGAAACATTGAGATGTTTGACAAAAATTGACTTCTTTGGACTTTGGTACATTTTTGCCTTTCTCATATAGAAAGGTTATGCAATCACTCCAAAAATCGTCAATTATACTGGCCCGGAGGGAGTATGCAGTGAGGGGTTGCTACTTTAAAATTAAAACTAGTTTAAAATTTCTTAACAAGTTGAAAATTTTCGGCAGGATCTGGACCTCCCGGATCTTTCTCCATGATCCGCCGCTGGTTTCAAGCGATGTTTCAGTATCACATAGTATCTCAAGATCGTGGCTGTCGATCCATTGTATGTATGTGCAAATCGTACTGAACATGTTATATTCATTTCCACCATTTTATTGAACATAACCATGGTAGTCTGGACAAATGAGACAAGCACAATTGCACCACTAGGTGGATTAAAACAGGTTTTTATTTTGGGAATGCGTCGAGTTGAGACGAAAACGTAATATGATTAATAACGAGGATAACACTTTCCGAATGTAGAGAGAAATTTATGAAAAATGACGATTTCCATTCGATTCTAGCAGGTTCTGATCAATTTTGATGAGCATTTGATTTTTGTTGTATGACCAATTATATGTATAGGTCAAATGTTTCAAAACAGTAATTTAAGGTCAAGATAGCATCATTTTGAAACCGCCAATTTCGGAGGTTTAGTATCTTCGATGAGTTTTACAAACGTTAAACAGCGAATCATTTGATAAAATAATGTTGACGGTATATTATCCAAGAAGTATGTATGGTGAATTTTCTCAGGTTAATATTCATGACTACAATAAAGTCTCAACAAATTCGCTAAAGACACGAACTCTGTTACTATTTTCTGAAAAATTAATTCTGCATGATTTTCAAGCTTTAAAAATTACGGTTTCGGAATTATGCCATTTGGACAGTATGATCGATTTTCACCAAACCCCCACCATGCCGAATTTCTGGCTACGCCGCTGACTTCAAGTAAATAGAAACAAAGTCGTTCTACACTCGTTCACAAGAAACTTCTTCGAGTGCTGAATATCTATTATAACACATTGAAACCCCGAGTTTATCAGCCAAATATGAACATATGTTTGATGGGCTTTAGCAGACGAACAAGACTGAATTCGAGTAAATCCTTTCTTGAGCATGTTTTCCTTATCATGAAGATATGCGAAATATGCGAAAATAAAAAATTCATCATAATCAGAAATAGTTATCAGACTATATCAAGGGACGAGAAGAATATTTTAACAGCTTCAGTTTATTATAAAGAAAAAAATTGCCCGATTTAGTCAATGTCCCCATTTTGTCAGCCTAAAATACACCATGAGACTGATAAAAATGGGTCTTTATTGTATGTTTTGCCTTTCTCGTATAGAAAGGTTATGCAATCACTCTGAAAAACGTCAACCTAATCCCGGCCGAGTGTCATATCCCATTCGACTCAGTTCGTCGTGATCGGAAAAAGTCTTTATGTGTGTGTATGTTTGTGTGTGTGTATGTGTGTGTGTATGTGAGTGATCATTTTTGATGCTAAATGTGTTCAAGGTGCATGAAACGTCAAGATTTGATGCAAACTCGAAAAAAAATTTGACGACGATTCTCTTTTTTGGATTTTGGCACATTTTTGCCTTTCTCATATAGAAAGGTTATGCAATCACTCTGAAAAACGTCAACCTTTTTTTTCGACTCGCATAAGGTTTCTGGATTTTAACAGGGGCGTAGTTGATGGTTTACGGAGAGGGGTTCCACCCCCCCCCCCTTTACTGTTCACTCCCCTCCTTTAAAAATCTCCTTAAATCACCCCTTAGACCACCACCCCATCCAGCCCTCATACCCCTCCCTTTCAACCCCATCATCTTTAAACCACCACTATATCACAAAGCATACCAATTTAAGCTGGGGAGTCGTTCGTTCAAGGGACTTTCGCCCTCCTCACATACCCACCCCCGCATGACAAAATGAGTTAGCAAGCAGATAACATTGATCTAATGCTGATTAGGCTAATGGAATATGATATTTTTTTGTTTCAAGTGTTTCATCGTCGACACGTAGGTCATCAAGTTCGTGGCTGGCATGCCATTGTGTATAAGTGCAAAGTGTACTAAGAATGTAATGGACATTTCCACAATTATGTTGAACATAAAAAACCTCCGTGCCATAGTTTAGAGAAATGAGAAAGGCACAATTGCGGCGCTAGGTGGATTAAAACAGGTTTTATTTACTGTGTTTCACATTAATAGGTACATTTCATTTTTGGAGATTTTTTCATTGCATCGAACTACAACAATTTTTAGGTAGTTTTCAAGGGGTTATTTTATAGACTTCTTCCAAAATTTGGCGAACCTATTCCAATTCGTATACCAACTAATTGGTATACTTAAGGGTTTATATGTTGCAGATAGAGAAAATACTGAAATTTTCAGCTTTTTTTGTCCACAATATTACGAAAGCTTATTAAACAATTTTTCCTAATAAGTTTGTGAAAATTATAAACTATTTGAAATTTTTTAATAGCTTAATTTTTCATTTAACGTAATTTTTAATAAATAGTGACCATCGCTTCACAACGTAGTCTATTTTGCATGGCTTGCGGTGAGCACGATTTCTCGAATTGCTGAACTGAAAATTATGGAATAGAAATTAATTTTTAGTATTCTTTACAGACCAGCTGGTGCCCTAAAACGATTTCGCTAGATTTTCAGAGCACTGTGCACCCAGTGCATTAACGCAAGTGACGGAAGGTTATCGAAAAACTTCAAATCGATTAAAAAAATTCGATTTTTTTGGCTCAGTACAATGTATGACCCCTTTAGGAAAATTCAGGTTTCCACCCACAATATAGATATTTCATTAACAGAGCATTAACAATAATTCGTTTGTATGTCTATTTTATGGGCCATTTTTTCGCTTTCCCATTGATTTGGTTTGAGATTTCTAGCACTGATGTTGTCCTATGCTGATTTGAGCGATTCTCTGAGTCCTGCCACTATCCCATGTAGTATGTGTAATCAAAAACATCGCGAAGCATCAAGTTCTAAATGTTCTCAAACGAAATAATATCCGAAGAGTGATAAGAGTTATAAGAAATGTCTCATCACACTGTTAGGTGGATTAAACACGTTTTACCATTATAATGACTTTTGTTTTGTGGGAAGAAAAAAAATGTAACATGCAGTTTCTCCTTTCTAAAAAAACTGAAGAATGAGATTCAGCTGTCCTGACAAAATTAATGCTATAGAATGGCGCTTCCACAAGTATGTATGACAGTCAGAAAGTCTATCGATTTTCTGAGAAATCAAGGTGGTACGAATTACCTCCACGGTCATAATAGGCCAGGGTTTCCCTATATATATATATATATATATATATATATATATATATATATATATATATATATATATATATATATATATATATATATATATATATATATATATATATATATATATATATATATATATATATATATATATATATATATATATATATATATATATATATATATATATATATATATATATATATATATATATATATATATATATATATATATATATATATATATATATATATATATATATATATATATATATATATATATATATATATATATATATATATATATATATATATATATATATATATATATATATATATATATATATATATATATATATATATATATATATATATATATATATATATATATATATATATATATATATATATATATATATATGTGAAACGTCGAGATTTGATGCAAACTCGAAAAAAAATTTGACGACGATTCACTTTTTTGGATTTTGGCACATTTTTGCCTTTCGCATATAGAAAGGTTATGCAATCACTCTGAAAAACGTCAACCTAATCCCGGCCCGGAGGGCCGAGTGTCATATCCCATTCGACTCAGTTCGTCGAGATCGGAAAAAGTCTGTATGTGTGTGTATGTGTGTGTGTATGTGTGTGTGTGTATGTATGTATGTGCGTATATGTCAAATAATGTCACTCATTTTTTTCAGAGATGGCTGGACCGATTTGCCCAAACTTAGTCTCAAATGAAAGGTGCAACCTTCCCATCGGCTGCTATTGAATTTTGGATCGATCGGAATTCTGGTTCCGGAGTTACGGGTTTCAGAGTGCGGCCACGCAGAAATTTCTCATATAAACTATAGGAAAAATAAAAAATAGAATTTTTATTTTTGATGCTAAATGTGTTCAAGGTGCATGAAACGTCGAGATTTGATGCAAACTCGAAAAAAAATTTGACGACGATTCACTTTTTTGGATTTTGGCACATTTTTGCCTTTCTCATATAGAAAGGTTATGCAATCACTCTGAAAAACGTCTACCTAATCCCGGCCCGGAGGGCCGAGTGTCATATCCCATTCGACTCAGTTTGTCGAGATCGGAAAAAGTCTGTATGTGTGTGTGTATGTATGTGTGTGTATGTATGTGTGTGTATGTGTGTGTATGTGTGTGTATGTGTTTGTATGTGTGTGTATGCATGTATGTGCTTATGTGTCAAATAATGTCACTCATTTTTCTCAGAGATGGCTGGACCGATTTGCCCAAACTTAGTCTCAAATGAAAGGTGCAACCTTCCCATCGGCTGCTATTGAATTTTGGATCGATCGGAATTCTGGTTCCGGAGTTACAAGTTTCAGAGTGCGGCCACACAGAAATTTCTCATATAAACTATAGGAAAAATAAAAAATAGAATTTTTATTTTTGATGCTAAATGTGTTCAAGGTGCATGAAACGTCGAGATTTGATGCAAACTCGAAAAAAATTTGACGACGATTCACTTTTTTGGATTTTGGCACATTTTTGCCTTTCTCATATAGAAAGGTTATGCAATCACTCTGAAAAACGTCAAACTAATCCCGGCCCGGAGGGCCGAGTGTCATATCCCATTCGACTCAGTTCGTCGAGATCGGAAAAAGTCTGTATGTGTGTATGTGTTAATGTTAGGGTGGGGCATTGTTATATGGAAAAACGTAATCATAGTCACATCAACCGAGCACAGCACTTTTTTGGTTCCTTTTGGGGTCCCAAACAACTGTGCAAAATTTGGGGTCGATTGGTGTTGACCCGGCGTAGCGCATTGTGTTTGAAATTTGTATGGAGATTAGTATGGGAAAACCTACATTTTGGCATTTTTAATTTTACAGACTACAATTCTTCCTTCAGTATGCAAACAAATAGATAGAAGTGTAGTCCAGGATATGCTGAACAACTTTGCCGAAGGATGTATGGTGTTAGAATATCTCTAAGCCAAGTTATAGCTGTTCAAAGTTCGATACATCGAATTAAATGTCAAAAATCATTTTTATTGCCAACACTGCCGGTGTACCATGGTATTTCATATAGCATTCCAAAATAACATTATATATTTTAGTTTTACCACATTGGTATGTTTGGATGAATTATTCAAAAGCCTTAGCTCAATTTCATGGGCGTAGGTAGTGGAGCAATAGGGCGTAGTGAGGGGTGAGGGGGAGGGGGGGGGGACTTTAATATGTAGAAATTCGTACTGAAATGTTGTCGAGGTGGAATGTTCAAATGAATTATTTCAAAACAATTACACAATGTCCTACGCATAATAGTAACGATGAAATAAAACATACTGTATCCCTTTACCTTGACTTTTATCAATAGAAGTTACGTTACAGACTGAATCAACTGATGTCGAGTTGATATGTCAGAGAATTGCATTGATTATATTTCAGTTTAATAGGCACTATGATTTGATGAGAGGCTCATTTCGACGCTGTTCGATCACCTGAAGCAAAAATTGTTGTAGGGATCTGGTGGATTTCATTTTGAAATCCAGAAATTAGCTTCACGCTTCGTGATCGAACAGCATAGAAATGAGCATGCTATCAAATCATAATGCGTATTAGCAGTTATGTGTCCAACAAAAAACACCTTTAATAGGCCAACGAGGGTACCCACAAATTGAAATGCTCATAACTATGGCTTTCTTTAACCGATTTGGACACTTTTAGATGTTTTGGATTCAGGAACTCGTCTGCTTTTTGATTTTGTACAATAGAACCGGAATAATGGATCTGGTTTTTGGTAATCCGGATTTTCTGGAGTAATGTTCCAGTACTAGGATATGATTTGTAAATTTTAATAATGTCCTAGCAATATGAGTATCAAAACTCTTCAAATTGTCTCGGAGGTCTGTTTTTTATTGTTACGGGACCCTATGGCAATTTGAAAAATGGAATTGGAATGGAATGGCCACTCACGGCCTCACAGGAACCTGCTCCGGAATGTATGTCCGTTCCGGGGTCAAATCACCAAATGGTTCCAAAACTACGAGATGCAGCCTACTGATACAATTCCAAGAATTTTGATGCCCATATTGCTAGTATTCCATTGAAGTTCGCAAATAGTACCCCCGCACTGGAACCTGCTTCCGGAAACCCGGATTCCCGGGAACCGAATGGAGTAACCCGATTCATTTTTACCAAGTCCAAAAGTGGATGAGTTCTTGAACCAAAAGTATCGAAATCGGTTGGATATTACCTTAGTTATGAGCATTTTAGTTTTGTGGGTACCCAGGTACCCACGTCGGCCTGTTACGTAGTAAAAAAAATCAGGAGCCCCTCCTCACTCCCACCCTTACTATATCAACAATATTATTAACCCAAAAGCTTGACTTAGTGAAGTTCTAAGATGTCACAAAATTTCAATTTCCAGCTATGAATAAAACATAGGAATTTAATTAATTGAAACTTAAAAAGGTACCCGGGTACCGCGTCGGACACACAACGGTTAAACCGAAATATAATCCTCTGACATATCAACTCGACATCAGTTAATTTAGTCTGTAACGTAACTTCTATTGATAAAAGTCAAGGCAAAGGGATACAGTATGTTTTATTTCATCGTTACTATTATGCGTAGGACATTGTGTAATTGTTTTGAAATAATTCATCTGAACATTCTAACTCGACAACATTTCAGTTCGAATTTCTACATATTAAAGTCCCCCCCCCCCCATCCCCACTCTCTACGCCCTATTGCTCCACTATCTACGCCCATGAAATTGAGCTAAGGCTTTTGAATAATTCATCCAAACATACCAATGTGGTAAAACTAAAATATATAATGTTATTTTGGAATGCTATATGAAATACCATGGTACACCGGCAGTGTTGGCAATAAAAATGATTTTTGGCATTTAATTTGATGTATCGAACTTTGAACAGCTATAACTTGGCTTAGAGACATTCCAACACCATACATCTTTCGGCAAAGTTGTTCAGCATATCCTGGACTACACTTCTATCTATTTGTTTGCATACTGAAGAAAGAATTGTAGTCTGTAAAATTAAAAATGCAAAAATGTAGGTTTTCCCATACTAATCTCCATACAAATTTCAAACGCAATGCGCTACGCCGGGTCAACACCAATCGACCCCAAATTTTGCACAGTTGTTTGGGACCCCAAAAGGAACCAAAAAAGTGCTGTGCTGAAAAAACGATCATTTTGCCCCACCCTAGTGTATGTATGTGTGTGTGTATGTGTGTGTATGTGTGTGTATGTATGTGCGTATGTGTCAAATAATGTCACTCATTTTTCTCAGAGATGGCTGGACCGATTTGCCCAAACTTAGTCTCAAATGAAAGGTGCAACCTTCCCATCGGCTGCTATTGAATTTTGGATCGATCGGAATTCTGGTTCTGGAGTTACGGGTTTCAGAGTGCGGCCACACAGAAATTTCTCATACAAACTATAGGAAAAATAAAAAATAGAATTTTTATTTTTGATGCTAAATGTGTTCAAGGTGCATGAAACGTCGAGATTTGATGCAAACTCGAAAAAAAAATTTGACGACGATTCTCTTTTTTGGATTTTGGCACATTTTTGCCTTTCTCATATAGAAAGGTTATGCAATCACTCTGAAAAACGTCAACCTTTTTTTTCGACTCGCATAAGGTTTCTGGATTTTAACAGGGGCGTAGTTGATGGTTTACGGAGAGGAGTTACACCCCCCCCCTCTACTGTTCACTCCCCTCCTTTAAAAATCTTCTTAAATCACCCCTCAGACCACCACCCCATCCAGCCCTCATACCCCTCCCTTTCAACCCCATCATCTTTAAACCACCACTATATCACAAAGCATACCAATCTAAGCTGGGGAGTCGTTCGTTCATGGGACTTTCGCCCTCCTCACATACCCACCCCCGCATGACAAAATGAGTTAGCCAGCAGATAACATTGATCTAATGCTGATTAGGCTAATGGAATATGATATTTTTTTGTTTCAAGTGTTTCGTCGTCGACACGTAGCTCATCAAGTTCGTGGCTGGCATGCCATTGTGTATAAGTGCAAAGTGTACTAAGAATGTAATGGACATTTCCACAATTATGTTGAACATAAAAAGCCTCCGTGCCATAGTTTAGAGAAATGAGAAAGGGACAATTGCACCGCTAGGTGGATTAAAACAGGTTTTATTTACTGTGTTTCACATTAATAGGTGCATTTCATTTTTGGAGATTTTTTCATTGCATCGAACTACAACAATTTTTAGGTAGTTTTCAAGGGGTTATTTTATAGACTTCTTCCAAAATTTGGCGAACCTATTCCAATTCGTATACAAATTAATTGGTATACTTAAGGGTTTATATGTTGCAGATAGAGAAAATACTGAAATTTTCAGCTTTTTTTGTCCACAATAGCTTATTAAACAATTTTTCCTAATAAGATTGTGGAAATTATAAACTATTTGAAATTTTTTAATAGCTTAATTTTTCATTTAACGTGATTTTTTAATAAATAGTGACCATCGCTTCACAACGTAGTCTATTTTTCATGGCTTGCGGTGAGCACGATCTCTCGAATTGCTGAACTGAAAATTGTGGAATAGAAATTAATTTTTAGTATTCTTTACAGACCCGCTGGTGCCCTAAAACGATTTCGCTAGATTTTCAGAGCACTGTGCACCCAGTGCATTAACGCAAGTGACGGAAGGTTATCGAAAAGTTTCGTGAAAATGAAAATTCCAGTAATGATGATGATTTTCCCAAACGGTTCGTTTTCGTGAGGTTTTTATTTGTTCTTTGGCATTAGGATTAGCGATAATAATTCAAATCAAGGAAACTACTGGGAAGTCACCTTTAGAAAAAGTCGATGTCGCAGTAAAATTTGAAACTATGCACGCATGCACTTCAGAGATAGCGTGATATCAGGAGCTGCGATTTCATTTCATGGCTTTTTTTGTGAAAAGGGCGGTACTTACAAATGTAAACATAGGGCTTTTTTCATACATGCGAATTAGGGCTTTGAAACGCAACAAATTAACCTAAAAATTTTGATTCTACGATATTGCTTTCTTAAACTACAGCAAAAAATACAACGGGCGAAACTGTATTTTTGTTTGTTTATTTAAAGTTTCGCCCGCGATACTTCAATGTTGATAGGTGAGACCGAAAAAGTAAACAATCGCCAAAGGGGCGATACTATCATTTTGTCAATTTCAATAGCAAAAACAACTTTTAATTTAATAATTTCTAATACTTTAAAAAGTTTTGGGTCTCGATCACTGAATCATGCAATCTAGGATGTAAAAACGCTTTTAATCCACCTAACAGTGTGATGAGACATTTCTTATAACTCTTATCACTTTCTTCGGATATTATATCGTTTGAGAACATTTGGAACTGGATGCTTCGCGATATTCATACTACATGGGATAGTGGCAGGGCTCAGAGAATCGCTCAAATAAGCATAGGACAACATCAGTGAAATCTCAAACCAAATCAATGGGAAAGCGAAAAAATGGCCCATAAAATAGACATACAAACGAATTATTGCTAATGCTCTGTTAATAAAATATCTAAATTCCTCAATCAATGCATTGTGATGGGAAAACTGAATTTTCCTAATTTTTTTCGGAATCGATTTGAAGTTTATACTTTACTCAAATTTCCAACGCGACTGAGAACTAAGAAATCAACGCTTTTCCTTGTAAAAAGCGATACTAGCAGTGACACCATTCAAAGAAAATCAACAGTGAATATTTCCAGACTTGGTTTTATTTCCTATTTAAGAACTATTGTTTTTTACATCCTAGATTGCATGATTCAGTGATCAAAACCCAAAACTTCATGAAGTATTCGAAATTATTAAATTAAAATTTGTGTTTGCTATTGAAATTGACAAAATGATAGTATATATATATATATATATATATATATATATATATATATATATATATATATATATATATATATATATATATATATATATATATATATATATATATATATATATATATATATATATATATATATATATATATATATATATATATATATATATATATATATATATATATATATATATATATATATATATATATATATATATATATATATATATATATATATATATATATATATATATATATATATATATATATATATATATATATATATATATATATATATATATATATATATATATATATATATATATATATATATATATATATATATATATATATATATATATATATATATATATATATATATATATAGTATATAGTCCCTTTGGCGATTGTTTACTTTTTCGGTCCCACCTATCAGCATTGAAGTATCGCCCTTACGTGTTTTACAATACCAATTTTACAATTGGTGGGGGTTTGGTGAAAATCGATCATACTGTCCAAACGGCATAATTCCGAAACCGTAATTTTTGAAGTTTTAAAATTATTCAGAATTAATTTTTCAGGAAATAGTAACAGAGTTCGTGTCTTTAGCGAATTCGTTGAAACTTTATTGTAGTCATGAATATTAACCTGAGAAATTCACCATAAATACTTCTTGGACGATATACCGTCAACATTATTTTATCAAATGATGCGCTGTTTAACGTTTGTAAAACTCATCGAAGATACTAAACCTCCGAAATTGGCGGTTTCAAAATGATGCTATCTTGACCTTAAATTATTATTTTTAAACAATTGACCTATGCATGTAATTGGTCATACAACAAAAATCAAATGCTCATCAAAATCGATCAGAACCTGCTAGAATCGAATGGAAATCGTCATTTTTCATAAATTTCTCTCTACATTCGGAAAGTGTTATCCTAGTTATTAATCATATTACGTTTTCGTCTCAACTCGACGCATTCCCAAAATAAAAGCCTGTTTTAATCCACCTAGTGGTGCAATTGTGCTTGTCTCATTTGTCCAGACTACGATTCCATGGCTGGTTATGTTCAATACAATGGTGGAAACGAATATTACATGTTCAGTACGATTTGCACATACATACAATGGATCGACAGCCACGATCTTGAGATACTATGTGATACTGAAACATCGCTTGAAATCAGCGGCGGATCATGGAGAAAGATCCGGGAGGTCCGGGTCCTGCCGAAAATTTTCAACTTGTTAAGAAATTTTAAACTAGTTGTAATTTTAAAGTAGCAACCCCTCACTGCATACTCCCTCCGGGCCGGTATGATTGACGATTTTTAGAGTGATTGCATAACCTTTGTATATGAGAAAGGCAAAAATGTACCAAAGTCCAAAAAAATCAATTTTTGTCAAACATTATTTTTTTCGAGTTTACATCAAATCTCAATGTTTCATGCATTTTAAGATCATTTGGCATCAAAAATACAAATTTGATTTTGAAATTTTTTCATTTCAGTTTATATGGGAATTTGCTGTGTGATTGAACTCTTCAACTCGTAACTCCGGAACCGGAAGTCCAATCAATAAAAAATTCAATTGCAGCCGATGGGAAGGTTGTACCTTTCATTTGAGACTAACTTTGTGCAAATCGATCTAGCCATCTCTGAGAAAGAGAGGTCACATTTTTTCCACATACACACATGCACACACAGACATTTTCCGATCTCGACGAACTCAGTCGATTGGCATATGACACTCGGCTCTCCGGGTCGGGATTAGATTGACGAATTTTAGAGTGAATGAGAAAGGCAAAAACATTTTTAGCAAATGTTGAAAGTTATGCATTTTTTTGGTGGGCAGTTCTATGTTTCATTACACCAATTTTAACTTCGCTTCCTATTAAATAAAGACCCTTATTTCAGTACATCTCTACAAAAACGAGCTCGATTTGAAAATAAATCTGAGGATTATGATTGATTACAGAACTCTATTGGAATGTTTTCAGGCAGGAATTGGATATTGATGCAATTAGACAACTGTGAAATCAAAACCAATAGATCAGTTACATATTAGGACCCCATTCCGACAATTTATCAAAAGTCCTAATGATGTTAACAACAACAGGTTATCAATCTACGGATCAGATAATTGTTATTGTAATATTGGATTAAATCAGTCTGCATCAATAAATTTTCACGTCTCCCAACCTTTGAACGGAACGGATCGTTATATTTCACAGTGGTTTTCGGTGTGTAAATTTCAGTGCGTGAAGGTCATCCTTTGTTCGTTCGCTAGCTGCCATTCTGCTGGTGCCGGCAGTAAATCCAGTACATTGTTTTCGCTGGTGCGGAACAATCGACGTTGTTTGCAGATAAGTTTTGCTTGATTTTTTTTCCTCGTTTGCTTTCTTTCCTTTTCTCTACTTTTACTCTACCTTGTAATCAAATAATAAGACACATTCCCGTTTATATAACGCTCTGCCCTCGTGCTTAAATGGCCGAAATTGTATACCGCAAACACCGAGGGAGGTAAGACTACCTACTCTCTATCAGGCTCGCTTCGGGTGACATTCGCCGGGTCCTCTCTTCCCAACTACATCCTCCTTGACAAGGTTCGCCTACCAGTTCGCCTGTTTGTACCGCGGGTCATGAGCTGCAGCAATTGCAAGCAGTTGGGCCACACAGCCACATATTGTGGAAATAAGAAACGATGCGGCAAATGCGAAGGACAGCATGAGGATGACTCTTGCGACAAAGAAACTGAAAAGTGTATTTGCTGCGGGGGCCCTTCACATGCTCTTAAATCATGTCCTGCGTACAAGCAGCGCGGGGATAAAATTAAGCGCTCCCTTAAGGAACGCTCAAGGCGTTCTTATGCAGAAATGCTAAAGAATGCTTCGCCATCTGTCCTGTCCGAAAATCCCTATGCTGGTTTGGCTAACGTTGAGCACGAATCTGACGACCCACGAGAGGGAACATCTTTGGTTAACCCAGGGGAATCCAGGAAGAGGAGAAATCCAGCCTACATTGCCTCGTAAGGGTGCCAAGGTGTCGTCCACTCAGAGTGCACCAACTACAATCAATAAATCCAACGGAAGTGATGCACAAAAGCCGAAGCAATTTGCTCCAGGACTAACTTAATTCTAACAAGGAGTACCCACCACTTCCAGGGACACCAAAAACCCCAAGTGTCCCCTTTTTTCAAACAGATACTCAGTCCAGTAGCGGACTAATGAAATTTTCTGACATAGTGGACTTAATTTTCACAGCTTTCAATGTTACTGATCCTCTTAAAAGCCTTCTGATACGTTTTCTCTCTATAGTGCAAACATTTTTGAAGCAGTTGACTACTAAATGGCCCCTCCTTGCAGCGATCGTATCCTTCGATGGCTAAGTCATCGAACGAGGTCACCGATTCGATCACTGTTCTACAGTGGAACAGCAGAAGTATTCTCCCGAAAATCGACTCCTTTAAATTTTTACTAAATAGTTTAAAATGTGATGCTTTCGCATTATGTGAAACTTGGTTAACTTCCGATATAAATCTCAACTTCCACGACTTTAATATGATTCGTCTGGATCGAGAAAACCCCTATGGAGGAGTACTTTTGGGGATCAAAAAGTGCTATTCTTTCAACCGAATTAACCTCCCTTCGACACCAGGCATTAAAATTGTCGCTTGTCAAGTTTTAATCAAAGGTAAATACCTTTGCATTGCTTCCATCTACATTCCTTCTAGAGCCTCGGTAGGGCACCGAACGCTTTGTAATATCACGGAATACTTACCGGCACCGCGGCTAGTTCTGGGAGACTTTAACTCGCACGGTACGGTATGGGGCTGTCTTCATGATGATAATAGATCAACATTAATCCAAGATCTTTGCGATAATTTCAACATGACCATCTTAAACACGGGAGAAATGACGCGGATTCCTACACCACCAGCACGCGCAAGCGCGTTGGATTTGTCGCTTTGCTCGACATCGCTACAGTTAGATTGCATGTGGAAGGTGATCCCTGATCCCCACGGTAGCGATCATTTGCCTATCGTGATTTCAATTGCTAACGGTTCAAGACCATCGGAAACAATCAATGTTTCGTATGACCTCACACGGAACATTGATTGGAAGAGTTACGCGACCGCGATATCCGTTAAAATCGAATCCACTCAAGAACTTCCTCCGGAGGAAGAGTACAGGTTTTTGGCTGGCTTGATTCTCGACAGTGCGAATCAAGCTCAGACTAAACCAGTACCCAGCGCGAATACCCATGGACGGTCTCCCACCCTGTGGTGGGATAAAGAGTGCTCAGAGCTGTACGCGGAAAAGTCCACTGCATATAAAGCCTTCCGGGAAGACGGGTTACCCGCTAGCTATCAACAGTACGCGTCGTTAGAAAGTCGAAAGAAGAGTCTAATGAAAGCCAAAAAACGCAGTTATTGGCGCCGGTTCGTCGACGGGTTAACGAGAGAAACAGCGATGAGCACTCTTTGGGGTACGGCTCGACGTATGCGTAACCGTAATAGTACCAACGAGAACGTGGAATATTCAAACCGTTGGATATTCGCTTTCGCCAAGAAGATCTGTCCGGACTCTGTACCGGTACAGAAAACGTGCCGCGCCGCGTCTCCTCACGATACCGCGAACGAAACACCGTTTTCGATGGTGGAGTTCTCACTTGCTCTCTTAACGTGCAACAATAACGCCCCAGGATTAGACAGAATCAAATTCAACTTGCTGAAGAATCTGCCTGACACTGCAAAAAGGCGCTTGTTGAATTTATTTAACAAGTTTCTTGAGGGTAACATTGTCCCTTATGAATGGAGGCAAGTGAAGGTCATCGCCATCCAAAAACCAGGAAAACCAGCCTCCGACCACAACTCGTATCGGCCGATTGCAATGCTGTCCTGTATTCGGAAGTTGTTCGAGAAAATGATCTTGTTTCGCCTCGACAATTGGGTTGAAGCAAATGGCTTACTGTCAGATACACAATTTGGCTTCCGCAAAGGCAAAGGGACGAACGATTGCCTTGCGTTGCTTTCTACCGAAATCCAAATGGCCTATGCTAACAAAGAGCAGATGGCATCAGTCTTCTTGGATATTAAGGGGGCTTTTGACTCAGTTTCTATCAACATTCTGTCAGAGAAGCTGCACCAGCATGGTCTTTCACCAATTTTAAATAACTTTTTGCTAAACCTGTTGTCTGAAATGCACATGCACTTTTCGCATGGCGATTTAACAACATCGCGATTTAGCTACATGGGTCTTCCCCAGGGCTCATGTCTAAGTCCCCTGCTCTACAATTTTTATGTGAATGACATTGACGATTGTCTTGCCAATTCATGCACGCTAAGGCAACTTGCTGACGACGGTGTGGTCTCTGTTACAGGGCCCAAAGCTGCCGACTTGCAAGGACCATTACAAAATACCTTGGACAATTTGTCTGCTTGGGCTCTTCAGCTGGGTATTGAGTTCTCCACGGAGAAAACTGAGTTGGTTGTTTTTTTCTAGGAAGCGTGAGCCGGCGCAACTCCAGCTTTTATTAATGGGTGCAACGATCAACCAGGTTTTCACATTTAAATATCTCGGGGTCTGGTTCGACTCTAAAGGTACCTGGGAATGTCACATTAGGTATCTGAAACAGAAATTCCAACAAAGGATCAATTTTCTCCGAACAATAACTGGAACATGGTGGGTGCTCACCCAGGAGACCTGATCAGGTTGTACCAAACAACGATATTGTCGGTGATGGAGTACGGGTGTTTCTGTTTCCGCTCAGCTGCGAACATACACTTCATCAAACTGGAGAGAATCCAGTATCGTTGCTTGCGCATTGCCTTGGGTTGCATGCACTCGACCCATACGATGAGTCTCGAAGTGCTGGCGGGCGTTCTTCCGCTAAAAAATCGATTTTGGGAACTCTCATATCGATTGCTCATCCGATGCGACATTCTGAACCCGTTGGTGATTGAAAACTTCGAGAGGCTCGTCGAGCTTAATTCTCAAACCCGTTTTATGTCCTTGTACTTCGACTACATGACACAGAGCATCGATCCTTCTTCGTACAATCCCAACCGTGTCCGTTTCCTAGATACTTCTGATTCTACTGTATTCTTCGACACATCCATGAAGGAGGAGATTCGTGGAATCCCGGACTATATACGCCCGCAGGTGATCCTCAATATATTTTATAATAAATTCCGAGAAGTCGACTGCGACAAAATGTTTTACACTGACGGATCAAATCTCGATGGGTCCACTGGTTTCGGTATCTTCAACAATACTATCACCGCTTCATTCAAGCTCAATGATCACGCTTCAGTTTACGTCGCAGAGTTAGCTGCAATTCAGTACACCCTTGGGATCATCGACACTCTGCCCACAGATCACTACTTCATCGTTTCGGACAGCCTCAGCTCTATCGAGGCTCTTCGTGCGATGAAGCCTAAAAAGCAATTCCCGTATTTTCTGGGGAAGATACAGGAGTCCCTGTGTACGTTATCTGAAAAATCTTATCAGATTACCTTTGTTTGGGTCCCCTCTCATTGTTCTATCCCGGGCAATGAAAAGGCTGACTCATTAGCAAAGGTTGGCGCATTAAATGGTGACATATACGAAAGACCAATCTGCTTCAACGAATTTTTTAGTATTTGTCGTCAGAGGCAAACCTCGTGGAGCAATGGGGAACTTGGACGATGGCTACATTCGATTATCCCAAAGGTATCAACGAAGCCTTGGTTCGGGGGGATGGATGTGGGTCGGGATTTTATTCGCGTAATGTCCCGACTTATGTCCAATCACTACACCATGGATGCGCAATTGCGGCGTATTGGGCTTGCAGAGAGTAGTCTGTGCGCTTGTGACGAGGGCTATCACGACATCGTTGTCTGGGTATGCGCCGGGTATTGTGACGCCAGGTCTCAGTTAAAGGAATCCCTTCGGGCCCGAGGTAGACCACCCAATGTACCAGTCCGAGATATGCTGGCAACTCGTGATTTCCCCTATATGTCCCTTATTTATACCTTCATAAAAACGATAAATATCCCAATTTAGCCCCTCTCTTTTATTTCTCGTTTTTAGAGTTTCCTCCTGCCCTGTGGAACCGATCAGCTCCAGAGTGCCACTATGTAACCGCCGTCGCCCTTACCACTACGCCTGCATAGAAGGAAACTGAAGCGAGTGCGACTCGAGGTCCGATGACTTTTGAAGGATTCCCCGCGGGTCCGAAGAATACCATCCGCCAATCCGGTACTCGACGACTTACTAGACTGAGGCGCAAATTTGTTTCGCAGATCACCCTTCCCCCCCCCCCCCCCGGTCGAGCGAAAGTTGCAAGTTTTGCTCTTCTTTCCCTGTCTTTCCCCTGTGATACAACTGCTGCTACACTGATGCGGAAATAAGCCACCCTCTGAATATCTTGACCAAGCATAAGTTTTAGTTAAAAAATTCAAATTAGTATTCTGTATTCCTAGTTTTAAGATAGCTATAATTTTTACTCTTTATTGAAACTCTTGTCCTCCATCTTGTAAATAGAATTGAATCCCTAGTTTTAAGATTTCTGTGAAGTTTCTCATAAATGTTTGTTCCCCCTTTTGTGTACTAAACTATACTGTTAGTTTTAAGATAACCGTAAAATATTTCGTAAATACTATTACTCCCCCTCTTGTATATCAAAGTGAATCCCTTGTTTTAAATTTTTTCATAAAAAAATCATTTGGCCCTCTCTTGTATATTGAATCTTATTTCTAGTCTTAAGATAGCTGTAAACTTTCTTTTCCTTTGTAAAAAAAATATTTCAACATTGTAACTTCCTAGTTTTAAGATATCCAAATGTAAAAACAAAACCATTTGACACCGCCAAGCTAACGCATTTGTGCCTATCAAATAAACGAAATGAATAAAAAAAAATAAATTTTCAACTTCAATCCAATATTTTTTGGGTGTTGTGGGGGGGGGGGGGGGGTAGGGGGTTGTATAATGTTAAACCCCAAAACCTTCTCTTGGCTACGCCGTTGCTTGGAGTTATTTATTTTGCTTTTCATTTTCCGATATGTTTCAGATCGATACGATGGTTATAAGTTAGAAAAATGGCAGTCAGAAGGTTCGCACAAATGAACATTTTTGTACTGATAAGTTATCAAGTTCCTTCCAGACAACTTGGAAATGTTCGGTGATTATTTCTAGCGGTTGTAGATAGTAAAATGAAATACAAAATTCGTTTTATCGAAATAATGTTTAGCTTATTTCAATGGATTATTACTATATTGAACAATAAATATGCGATAAAGAGTAATCAACAAACAACAAGCCATAACTTTTAAAGTATTCAAAATATCTATTTGAAGTCTTCAGTAAAGTTATTCGCAAAAGTAAGAGCTACAAATTTGCTGAAGGCATCATTTCGATATAATCACTTCCAAGAAAATTTGTGAAAATATCTCACTCATAGGGGGATTAATCAGCAAAAGCACAATACCAAAAGAAAGGGCATATTGCCTCCATTAAATTCTCGGAAGATACTACTGACCTAGAATAAGCTGTTTTGGCGTTAATAATAGATTACATGTTGCCTTTCTCATATAGAAAGGTTATGCAATCACTCTGAAAAACGTTAACCTAATCCCGGCCCGGAGGGCCGAGTGTCATATCCCATTCGACTCAGTTCGTCGAGATCGGAAAAAGTCTGTATATGTGTGTGTATGTGTGTATGTGTTTTTTTTTACAATGGAGAAGACCTTTATGTCCTAGCCCAGTACACGTGCTAACGGTAGGGTCCAATCTACCACACGGGGTGCACTGGGGGCGTGTCGGACTCGAATGGTGACCAGCCATTAATACCGACTAAACTCCATTGGGCTCCGCCATCATTCCTCCCAGGAACTACCTCTCGGTATTACTTCTGGGGGGATGGCTGTACTAAATGTACTCATTCACTCTCACTCACGCGATCATGCATCCTGTATGAGGCTTACTTGGGTGCTCTCTTAATCGCACTTTGATTCACTCTCAAACACTCCCACATGAGGCTGACTTTTGTGCTCACCTTTTACGTTCCATGCGAGGCTGACTTGTGTGCTCACCTTACTCATTCCTTGCTAGGCTTACTTTTGTGCTCGCCCTACCCATCCATGTGAGGCTGACTTGGGTGCTCACCCTATCACCTGATTCACTCTCAATCGTGCCACTCTATTGTACCTTTGTCACTCCCTCTGGCATCCCATGTGGGACATTTTTCTTAGGCCCCACTTCTGACATACCATGCGAGGTTGACTTTTGTGCTCACCTTTTTCATTCCTTGCTAGGCTGACTTTTGTGCTAGCCTCTACCAACCTGTGAGGCTGACTTTTATGCTCACCCTTATCATGCAGTGTGAGACTGACTTGGATGCTCACCCTTTCACTCTTCTGCCACGCCATGAGGCATCGATAGCTTAGTTCCAACATACTACGCTACGACCCTCCCGTCTTGGCATGAGGCAGTCCACTTATACGCCTATACACTCACTCTTCTGTCTTGCTTCGGGGTGGCTGGGTTTACCCCTTACGCGGTTGCCATTCGCTGCGCCAACCTACCTCGGCATGAACAGACCATTCACTCTCTTATTTTGCGCTTGGCCTTTTTCGCTCCAACTAACCAATCACTAGTTAGCCGTGCCCGCCGTCTGTTGCTCGGTTCGCCAGATTACCTGTAGCCTACTGGCAATCTGGATGGTAGCAGCCGAGACTGCGTTCCACTTCTCCACCGTTTGACACATCCGCTGAATAAGGGTATCAGAGGTTGTGTCCCAGCCACAGACGTCAAGCATTGCTCTTCTTTCGACGACGAACCGATGACATACGAACAGTATGTGTTCGGCAGTTTCATCTACACCTGGGCAGTCCGGGTAGACTGGGACCTCCGCGTGTCCGAACCTGTGGAGGTACTGACGGAAACAGCCATGGCCTGACAGGAATTGTGTCAGGTGGAAGTGAACTTCCCCATGGGGTCTTCCCACCCAGCTCGATATGCTAGGTATCAGCCGGTGGGTCCACCTACCTTTCGAGGAGTTGTCCCACTCACGCTGCCATCTGGCGACCGAGGTCACCCTGGTGCGCTCGCGGGCTCCCCTATTTCCACGTAGCTCAAAGCACTCCTCATCTTCCCGAATGACCAGCCCGACTGGCATCATGCTCGCTATCACGCAGGATGCATCGTGTGATACCGTGCGGTAGGCAGATATCACTCTGAGGCACATCACGCGGTAGGTGCTCTCCAGTTTCTGTAGGTAACTGGTTACCCTCAGTGCTCTTGACCATGACGGGCCGCCGTACCTGAGGATAGATACGGCAACGCCTGCCAGTAACCTACGTCTACTGGCGCACACCTTTGAGCTGTTGGACATCATTCTCGATAGTGCCGCAACAGCAGTCGACGCTCTCTTGCACGTATAGTCGACATGGCTGCCGAAGGTCAGCTTGTCGTCTATAATGACTCCGAGAGACTTCAGATTTCGCTGTGAAGTGATCGCGACTTCTCCCACATGGATAACTGCATGTTGTGCCGACTTGCGGTTGTTGACGATAACTACCTCCGTCTTATGATGAGCGAGCTCCAGGCCTCTCGCGCTCATCCATTCCTCCACCGTGCTAATCGCGTGTTCTGCGGTTAGTTCTACCTCAGGAATTGACTCCCCGTAGACCTCCAAGGTTACGTCGTCGGCAAAGCCGACGATCTTGACCCCAGGAGGGAACTTCAGTCTCAGAACCCCGTCATACATGAGGTTCCATAGCACCGGGCCTAGGATCGAGCCCTGCGGGACTCCGGCGGTAATCGGAACCCTTTTCTGACCGGCATCGGTCTCGTATAGCAGTACACGGTTTTGGAAGTAACTTTCCAGGATCCGGTACAGACCCACCGGTAGGCTAAGCCGGTGTAACGAGAGCGCGATGGCATCCCAGCTTGCGTTGTTGAATGCGTTCTTCACGTCAAGTGTCACTAACGCACAGTATCGAATACCTCGCCTTTTTCGTTGGATCGCTATCTCGGCAGTATTTATCACTGAGTTGAGAGCGTCCACTGTGGACTTACCCTTCCGAAAGCCAAACTGGTTGCTTGACAGACCGTCCGTACCTTCCGCGTACGGGGTGAGCCTGTTGAGGATGATCCTCTCAAGCAGTTTGCCAGTCGTGTCTATCAGACAGATTGGTCTGTACGCCGATGGGTCGCCTGGCGGCTTCCCGGGCTTCGGCAACAGCACCAGTTTCTGCCTTTTCCATCTATCGGGGAAACGGCACTCGTCAAGGCATCTCTGCATAGCTAGCCTGAACATGTTCGGGTTCGCTATGATCGCTGCCTTGAGAGCGTTGTTCGGAACTCCATCCGGCCCTGGAGCTTTGTTCATTGCTAGGGATTTAGCCACTGCGAGTAGTTCTTCGTTCGTCACTGGAGCCACCATTTCGACCGTGCCCGCACTGTCTCGTAGTGCAGGTGGCCAGGGGCTTGTGGCTCGAGACGGGAAGAGTACTTCGATAATCGTTGCCAACCGGTCCGGAGACCGTTCTGGGGGTGAGGAGCCCCCTTTGGTCTTGGCCATCACAATCCGGTAGGCGTCACCCCACGGATTCGCGTTGGCACTCTCGCACAGGTTGTCGAAACACGCTCTCTTGCTGATTTTAATAGCCTTGTTAAGGGCTAATTTCGCAGCTCGAAACACTTCACGGCGGTTCTCTCTTGCATCCTCGGTGCGAGCTCTTTGCATCCTACGTCTAGCTCTGAGACAGGCTGACCGTAGAGCTGCAATCTCGGCACTCCACCAGTATACCGGGCATCTACCGTTTCTTGGCAGTGATTTCTCGGCATAGTGGCGTCGCACGCGCGTGATAGAACAGCTACCAGCGCATCCCCGCTTAGACTGTCGGTGTTGGCCTCCAGTCCCAGGGCCGCGGTGAAAGCTTCGCTGTCGAAGTGATTGGACTTCCACCCGCGTACCTGACAGGGATCTCCCGCCCTCGGATGCTGCACACCATAGTTGATCTTAAAGCGGATTGCTAAATGATCACTATGGGTGTAGCCTTCGTCTACCCTCCATTCCATGCCTGGAGCCAGACTCGGGCTGGCAAAGGTCAAATCAATCCACGCCTCCACTCCGTTTCTACGGAATGTACTAGCGGAGCCTGTGTGTATGTGTGTATGTTTGTGTGTGTATGTGTGTGTATGTGTGTGTATGTATGTATGTGCGTATGTGTCAAATAATGTCACTCATTTTTCTCAGAGATGGCTGGAACGATTTGCCCAAACTTAGTCTCAAATGAAAGGTGCAACCTTCCCATCAGCTACTATTGAATTTTGGATCAATCGGAATTCTGGTTCCGGAATTACGGGTTTCAGAGTGCGGCCACACAGATATTTCTCATATAAACTATAGGAAAAATAAAAAATAGAATTTTTATTTTTGATGCTAAATGTGTTCAAGGTGCATGAAACGTCGAGATTTGATGCAAACTCGAAAAAAAATTTGACGACGATTCACTTTTTTGGATTTTGGCATATTTTTGCCTTTCTCATATAGAAAGGTTATGCAATCACTCTGAAAAACGTCAACCTAATCCCGGCCGGCAAATTTTTTTTTCGACTCGCATAAGGTTTCTGGATTTTAACAGGGGCGTAGTTGATGGTTTACGGAGAGGGGTTACGCCCCCCTCTACTGTTCACTCCCCTCCTTTAAAAATCTCCTTAAATCACCCCTCAGACCACCACCCCATCCAGCCCTCATAACCCTCCCTTTCAACCCCATCATCTTTAAACCACCACTATATCACAAAGCATACCAATTTAAGCTGGGGAGTCGTTCATGGGACTTTCGCCCTCCTCACATACCCACCCCGCATGACAAAATGAGTTAGCAAGCAGATAACATTGATCTAATGCTGATTAGGCTAATGGAGTATGATATTTTTTGTTTCAAGTGTTTCACCGTCGACACGTAGCTCATCAAGTTCGTGGCTGGCATGCCATTGTGTATAAGTGCAAAGTGTACTAAGAATGTAATGGACATTTCCACGATTATGTTGAACATAAAAAGCCTCCGTGTCATAGTTTAGAGAAATGAGAAAGGCACAATTGCACCGCTAGGTGGAATAAAACAGGTTTTTGGTCATATTTCTGGCAATGGGAAATGATAAAAATCTTTCGTCCGAATTTAATGTTAAATATCTCTTTTGATAATAATCCGATTTCAACAATCTATAGCTTGTTCAAATGGTATTCGTTAAAGCTGTCTAAAAACATATAAATTGTTAATCTATATTGCCAATTTCGGCAGATAATTAAAAAAAAACTACAAAGAACGCCATTTTTACGCATCCAAGCATTTATATCTTGGAAAATAAACATCAGAATTGAAAACAAATTAACAGCGTTCATACTGTTTTTTAGTTCTTTCATTTAAAATTAGTTTGGATAAGATCGGTTCTGCCATTGCTGAGAAATACGAATGAGAATTTGTCCGTTACACACACACACACACACACACAGACATTGTCTCAAATCGTCGAGCTGAGTCGATTGGTATATAGGACTCGGCCCTCCGGGCCTCGGCAAAAACCTTGAAAGTTTGAGCGAATTCTATACATTTCTTTTATAAGAAATGTAAAAACACAATAGTTATTAAATAGGAAATAAAACCAAGTCTGGAAATATTCACTGTTGATTTTCTTTGAATGGTATCACTGCTAGTATCGCCCTTTTCAAGAAAAAGCGTTGTTTTCTTAGTTCTCAGTCGCGTTGGAAATGTGAGTAAAGTATAAACTTCAAATAGATTAAAAAAATTCGATTTTTTTGGCTCAGTACAATATATAACCCCTTTAGGAAAATTCAGTTTTCCCACCACAATATAGATATTTTATTAACAGAGCATTAACAATAATTCGTTGGTATGAGTTAATACTTTCCCTTTAGGGAAACTGAAAAAAATATATTTTTTGGGAGCTGAAGGCTCCTTCTTGGTTCACTTTTATTCTCAAACTGAATTACAATTTTGACTTAGGTCTCTTTATAAGATATAAAGTATTGTTGATTCTAAGGCTATCTTAGGGCTATGTGTGTTTAGTCTATCTGTGACTGACCGAGATTGTTTATATTGCAAATCTATTCTGCTAATTCTGATCGTGGGATAGTTTATGTTAACGGCTGCATCATGTGTGGTCTGTTCTAGGATGAATATGCTGACTGCTGATTAGCGTGGGTGCCCGCTCCAGGAAATGTATTAACTCCTCCGCCTTTAAATGACTTTGTCCTCAAAGTTTGTTGATAGCTTGAAAGGTTGTGGGAATACTAACAAAGGTCTCGATGTCGTTGATTTTCTCTTCTGATTTATCTAATGGTGTCATAATGGTTAATGGGATTTCTTCTTTCTCCTTATTGATGGCAGGCATTTTTAATTCGAATTTTGTGATACTTTTTCTGGAAAGATAGCAAAATATTCCAATTGCGATAGTTATGGAAATTACCCAAAATCCTCCTAGTGATCCAAACAGGTTGATTTTCCAATTTAATGAATTGTTCTGAAGATTAATTGTTCGTAGTCGTTCACGGTGTTCCAGGGTGAGATTTTGAAGGAATTCTGCAGGTGGGCTGTCCAATGTGTCGATCTCTGTTACTATTAAGCCGGTTGTAGGGTGGTATGATTTTCCAGGGATGAGTGCTTCTAGGTTTGAAAAGAGTTCACCGTCGATGAACAGGTTACATTCTTCGAATTTGATCAAAAATGATCCGTTGATGAGTTGACTTGTGTTGCTGCAATTGGATGATAATTCTACCGTAGCGTCGTTTATTAGAATAGTGCCTTCGTTTATCCCTTGAATACACCTTTTCAAAGAGGCAGCTGGAGTGTTGTCCTTGAATTAGTTTGTGTACACATTCAGTGGGTTGAGTTAGTAATGAACTTTCACAAAGGTAGTTATTGTTTTGATCTTCGCATGGATGTGTAAGTTCATATACATGCGTGGCATTTCGCACTATGTAATTATGGTTTAGGAATATGCGCTTATTGTTTTTAATATGGAATCGACGTAGTTGTATTCATATAAGGTATATTGGGGTATCTTAATGAAGTATAATTGGGGTATCTTAATGATGTATCCAATATGGGTTTTATTCAACGTGACCTGTGCGGTTGAGCGGGATAATAACTCTTCAAATGAAGTGATGTAAATATCGTGTTTTTCCAAAAATGTTGAAAATTATAAACTATTTGAAATTTTTTAATAGCTTAATTTTTCATTTAACGTGATTTTTTAATAAATAGTGACCATCGCTTCACAACGTAGTCTATTTTTCATGGCTTGCGGTGAGCACGATCTCTCGAATTGCTGAACTGAAAATTGTGGAATAGAAATTAATTTTTAGTATTCTTTACAGACCCGCTGATGCCCTAAAACGATTTCGCTAGATTTTCAGAGCACTGTGCACCCAGTGCATTAACGCAAGTGACGGAAGGTTATCGAAAAGTTTCGTGAAAATGAAAATTCCAGTAATGATGATGATTTTCCCAAACGGTTCGTTTTCGTGAGGTTTTTATTTGTTCTTTGGCATTAGGATTAGCGATAATAATTCAAATCAAGGATACTACTGGGAAGTTACCTTTAGAAAAGTCGATGTCGCAGTAAAATTTGAAACTATGCACTCATGCACTTCAGAGATAGCGTGATATC
This sequence comes from Topomyia yanbarensis, assembly GCF_030247195.1. Classification (NCBI taxonomy): domain Eukaryota; kingdom Metazoa; phylum Arthropoda; class Insecta; order Diptera; family Culicidae; genus Topomyia; species Topomyia yanbarensis. Next base: position 251,913,316 of record NC_080671.1, read on the forward strand.
AGGAGCTGCGATTTCATTTCATGGCTTTTTTTGTGAAAAGGGCGATACTTACAAATGTAAACATAGGGCTTTTTTCATACATGCGAATTAGGGCTTTGAAACGCAACAAATTAACCTAAAAATTTTGATTCTACGATATTGCTTTCTTAAACTACAGCAAAAAATACAACGGGCGAAACTGTATTTTTGTTTGTTTATTTAAAGTTTCGCCCGCGATACTTCAATGTTGATAGGTGAGACCGAAAAAGTAAACAATCGCCAAAGGGGCGATACTATCATTTTGTCAATTTCAATGGCAAAAACAAATTTTAATTTAATAATTTCTAATACTTTAAGAAGTTTTGGTTTCGATCACTGAATCATGCAATCTAGGATGTAAAAACGCTTTTAATCCACCTAACAGTGTGATGATACATTTCTTATAACTCTTATCACTTTCTTCGGATATTATATCGTTTGAGAACATTTAGAACTTGATGCTTCGCGATATTCATACTACATGGGATAGTGGCAGGACTCAGAGAATCGCTCAAATAAGCATAGGACAACATCAGTGAAATCTCAAACCAAATCAATGGGAAAGCGAAAAAATGGCCCATAAAATAGACATACAAACGAATTATTGCTAATGCTCTGTTAATAAAATATCAAAATTCCTCAATCAATGCATTGTGATGGGAAAACTGAATTTTCCTAAAGGGGTTGTATATTGTACTGAGCCAAAAAAATCGATTTGAAGTTTATACTTTACTCAAATTTCCAACGCGACTGAGAACTAAGAAATCAACGCTTTTCCTTGAAAAAAGCGATACTAGCAGTGACACCATTCAAAGAAAATCAACAGTGAATATTTCCAGACTTGGTTTTATTTCCTATTTAAGAACTATTGTTTTTTACATCCTAGATTGCATGATTCAGTGATCAAAACCCAAAACTTCATGAAGTATTCGAAATTATTAAATTAAAATTTGTGTTTGCTATTGAAATTGACAAAATGATAGTATATATATAGTATATAGTCCCTTTGGCGATTGTTTACTTTTTCTGTCCCACCTATCAGTATTGAAGTATCGCCCTTACGTTTTTTTACAATACCAATTTTACAATTGGTGGGGGTTTGGTGAAAATCGATCATACTGTCCAAACGGCATAATTCCGTAATTTTTGAAGTTTTAAAATTATTCAGAATTAATTTTTCAGGAAATAGTAACAGAGTTCGTGTCTTTAGCGAATTCGTTGAAACTTTATTGTAGTCATGAATATTAACCTGAGAAATTCACCATAAATACTTCTTGGACGATATACCGTCAACATTATTTTATCAAATGATGCGCTGTTTAACGTTTGTAAAACTCATCGAAGATACTAAACCTCCGAAATTGGCGGTTTCAAAATGATGCTATCTTGACCTTAAATTACTATTTTTAAACATTTGACCTATACATATAATTGGTCATACAACAAAAATCAAATGCTCATCAAAATCGATCAGAACCTGCTAGAATCGAATGGAAATCGTCATTTTTCATAAATTTCTCTCTACATTCGGAAAGTGTTATCCTCGTTATTAATCATATTACGTTTTCGTCTCAACTCGACGCATTCCCAAAATAAAAACCTTTTTTAATCCACCTAGTGGTGCAATTGTGCTTGTCTCATTTGTCCAGACTACGATTCCATGGCTGGTTATGTTCAATACAATGGTGGAAACGAATATTACATGTTCAGTACGATTTGCACATACATACAATGGATCGACAGCCACGATCTTGAGATACTATGTGATACTGAAACATCGCTTGAAACCAGCGGCGGATCATGGAGAAAGATCCGGGAGGTCCGGGTCCTGCCGAAAATTTTCAACTTGTTAAGAAATTTTAAACTAGTTGTAATTTTAAAGTAGCAACCCCTCACTGCATACTCCCTCCGGGCCGGTATGATTGACGATTTTTAGAGTGATTGCATAACCTTTGTATATGAGAAAGGCAAAAATGTACCAAAGTCCAAAAAAATCAATTTTTGTCAAACATTATTTTTTTCGAGTTTACATCAAATCTCAATGTTTCATGCATTTTAAGGTCATTTGGCATCAAAAATACAAATTTGATTTTGAAAATTTTTCATTTCAGTTTATATGGGAATTTGCTGTGTGATTGAACTCTTCAACTCGTAACTCCGGAACCGGAAGTCCAATCAATAAAAAATTCAATTGCAGCCGATGGGAAGGTTGTACCTTTCATTTGAGACTAACTTTGTGCAAATCGATCTAGCCATCTCTGAGAAACAGAGGTCACATTTTTTTCCACATACACACATACACACACAGACATTTTCCGATCTCGACGAACTCAGTCGATTGGCATATGACACTCGGCCCTCCGGGTCGGGATTAGATTGACGAATTTTAGAGTGAATGAGAAAGGCAAAAACATTTTTAGCAAATGTTGAAAGTTATGCATTTTTTTGGTGAGCAGTTCTATGTTTCATTAAACCAATTTTAACTTTGCTTCCTATTAAATAAAGACCCTTATTACAGTACATCTCTACAAAAACGAGCTCGATTTGAAAATAAATCTGAGGATTATGATTGATTACAGAACTCTGGAATTTTCTATTGGAATGTTTTCAGGCAGGAATTGGATATTGATGCAATTAGACAACTGTGAAATCAAAACCAATAGATCAGTTACATATCAGGACCCCATTCCGACAATTTATCAAAAGTCCTAATGATGTTAACAACAACAGGTTATCAATCTACGGATCAGATAATTGTTATTGTAATATTGGATTAAATCAGTCTGCATCAATAAATTTTCAACTTCAATCCAATATTTTTTGGGTGTTGTGAAGGGGGGGGGGGTTGTATAATGTTCAACCCCAAAACCTTCTCTTGGTTACGCCGTTGCTTGGAGTTATTTATTTTGCTTTTCATTTTCCGATATGTTTCAGATCGATACGATGGTTATAAGTTAGAAAAATGGCAGTCAGAAGGTTCGCACAAATGAACATTTTTGTACTGATAAGTTATCAAGTTCCTTCCAGACAACTTGGAAGTGTTCGGTGATTATTTCTGGCGGTTGTAGATAGTAAAATGAAATACAAAATTCGTTTTATCGAAATAATGTTTAGCTTATTTCAATGGATTATTACTATATTGAACAATAAATATGCGATAAAGAGTAATCAACAAACAACAAGCCATAACTTTTAAAGTATTCAAAATATATATTTGAAGTCTTCAGTAAAGTTATTCGCAATAATTCGATATAATCACTTCCAAGAAAATTTGTGAAAATATCTCACTCATAGGGGGATTAATCAGCAAAAGCACAATACCAAAAGAAAGGGCATATTGCCTCCATTAAATTCTCGGAAGATACTACTGACCTAGAATAAGCTGTTTTGGCGTTAATAATAGATTACATGTTGCCTTTCTCATATAGAAAGGTTATGCAATCACTCTGAAAAACGTCAACCTAATCCCGGCCCGGAGGGCCGAGTGTCATATCCCATTCGACTCAGTTCGTCGAGATCGGAAAAAGTCTGTATGTGTGTATGTTTGTGTGTGTATGTGTGTATGTTTGTGTGTGTATGTGTGTATGTTTGTGTGTGTGTATGTGTGTGTATGTGTGTGTGTATGTATGTATGTGCGTATGTGTCAAATAATGTCACTCATTTTTCTCAGAGATGGCTGGACCGATTAGTCTCAAATGAAAGGTGCAACCTTCCCATCGGCTGCTATTGAATTTTGGATAGATCGGAATTCTGGTTCCGGAATTACGGGTTTCAGAGTGCGGCCACACAGATATTTCTCATATAAACTATAGGAAAAATAAAAAAATAAAATTTTTATTTTTGATGCTAAATGTGTTCAAGGTGCATGAAACGTCGAGATTTGATGCAAACTCGAAAAAAAAATTTGACGACGATTCACTTTTTTGGATTTTGGCACATTTTTGCCTTTCTCATATAGAAAGGATATGCAATCACTCTGAAAAACGTCAACCTAATCCCGGCCGGCAAATTTTTTTTTCGACTCGCATAAGGTTTCTGGATTTTAACAGGGGCGTAGTTGATGGTTTACGGAGAGGGGTTACGCCCCCCTCTGCTGTTCACTCCCCTCCTTTAAAAATCTCCTTAAATCACCCCTCAGACCACCACCCCATCCAGCCCTCATAACCCTCCCTTTCAACCCCATCATCTTTAAACCACCACTATATCACAAAGCATACCAATTTAAGCTGGGGAGTCGTTCGTTCATGGGACTTTCGCCCTCCTCACATACCCACCCCGCATGACAAAATGAGTTAGCAAGCAGATAACATTGATCTAATGCTGATTAGGCTAATGGAGTATGATATTTTTTGTTTCAAGTGTTTCACCGTCGACACGTAGCTCATCAAGTTCGTGGCTGGCATGCCATTGTGTATAAGTGCAAAGTGTACTAAGAATGTAATGGACATTTCCACGATTATGTTGAACATAAAAAGCCTCCGTGCCATAGTTTAGAGAAATGAGAAAGGCACAATTGCACCGCTAGGTGGATTAAAACAGGTTTTTGGTCATATTTCTGGCAATGAGAAATGATAAAAATCTTTCGTCCGAATTTAATGTTAAATATCTCTTTTGATAATAATCCGATTTCAACAATCTATAGCTTGTTCAAAAGGTATTCGTTAAAGCTGTCTAAAAACATATAAATTGTTAATCTATGTTGCCAATTTCGGCAGATAATTAAAAAAAACTGCAAAAAACGCCATTTTTACGCATCCAAGCATTTATATCTTGGAAAATAAACATCAGAATTGAAAACAAATTAACAGCGTTCATACTGTTTTTTAGTTCTTTCATTTAAAATTGGTTTGGATAAGATCGGTTCAGCCATTGCTGAGAAACACGAATGAGAATTTGTCCGTTACATACACACACAGACACACACACAGACATTGTCTCAAATCGTCGAGCTGAAACGATTGGTATATAGGACTCGGCCCTCCGGGCCTCGGAAAAAATCTTGAAAGTTTGAGCGAATTCTATACATTTCTTTTATAAGAAATGTAAAAACACAATAGTTATTAAATAGGAAATAAAACCAAGTCTGGAAATATTCACTGATGATTTTCTTTGAATGGTATCACTGCTAGTATCGCCCTTTTCAAGAAAAAGCGTTGATTTCTTAGTTCTCAGTCGCGTTGGAAATGTGGGTAAAGTATAAACTTCAAATAGATTAAAAAATTCGATTTTTTTGGCTCAGTACAATATATAACCCCTTTAGGAAAATTCAGTTTTCCCACCACAATATAGATATTTTATTAACAGAGCATTAGCAATAATTCGTTGGTATGAGTTAATACTTTCCCTTTAGGGAAACTGAAAAAAATATATTTTTTGGGAGCTGAAGGCTCCTTCTTGGTTCACTTTTATTCTCAAACTGAATTACAATTTTGACTTAGGTCTATTTATAAGATATAAAGTATTGTTGATTCTAAGACTATCTTAGGGCTATGTGTGTTTAGTCTATCTGTGACTGACCGAGATTGTTTATATTGCAAATCTATTCTGCTAATTCTGATCGTGGGATAGTTTATGTTAACGGCTGCATCATGTGTGGTCTGTTCTAGGATGAATATGCTGACTGCTGATTAGCGTGGGTGCCCGCTCCAGGAAATGTATTAACTCCTCCGCCTTTAAATGACTTTGTCCTCAAAGTTTGTTGATAGCTTGAAAGGTTGTGGGAATACTAACAAAGGTCTCGATGTCGTTGATTTTCTCTTCTGATTTATCTAATGGTGTCATAATGGTTAATGGGATTTCTTCTTTCTCCTTATTGATGGCAGGCATTTTTAATTCGAATTTTGTGATACTTTTTCTGGAAAGATAGCAAAATATTCCAATTGGGATAGTTATGGAAATTACCCAAAATCCTCCTAGTGATCCAAACAGGTTGATTTTCCAATTTAATGAATTGTTCTGAAGATTAATTGTTCGTAGTCGTTCACGGTGTTCCAGGGTGAGATTTTGAAGGAATTCTGCAGGTGGGCTGTCCAATGTGTCGATCTCTGTTACTATTAAGCCGGTTGTAGGGTGGTATGATTTTCCAGGGATGAGTGCTTCTAGGTTTGAAAAGAGTTCACCGTCGATGAACAGGTTACATTCTTCGAATTTGATCAAAAATGATCCGTTGATGAGTTGACTTGTGTTGCTGCAATTGGATAATTCTACCGTAGCGTCGTTTATTAGAATAGTGCCTTCGTTTATCCCTTGAATACACCTTTTCAAAGAGGCAGCTGGAGTGTTGTCCTTGAATTAGTTTGTGTACACATTCAGTGGGTTGAGTTAGTAATGAACTTTCACAAAGGTAGTTATTGTTTTGATCTTCGCATGGATGTGTAAGTTCATATACATGCGTGGCATTTCGCACTATGTAATTATGGTTTAGGAATATGCGCTTATTGTTTTTAATTATGGAATCGACGTAGTTGTATTCATATAAGGTATATTGGGATATCTTTATGATGTATAATTGGGGTATCTTAATGATGTATCCAATATGGGTTTTATTCAACGTGACCTGTGCGGTTGAGCGGGATAATAACTCTTCAAATGAAGTGATGTAAATATCGTGTTTTTCCAAAAATGTTGCAATTATTTTGAAGTCTTTCATTGATAATATTTTGCTACTGGGAATGCCATATTTTGCCATTAAAATTGCTTCTTCTAGTGTTTCAATTTGATATTGCAGGGAGTCCAAGTTTGATAGAATTATTAATTGATTAACATCCATCGAGTGATTTTTTGCCTTTGTTTTTCAATGGTCAGAACTTGGTTTGTGATGTCTGTAATATCCTGAATTCTTTTGCTGATTGCTTCGTTGATCATTACTTGTTGATTGTTCTGTAGGATAAGGAAGTTGAGAGTGGCATTGATGATACGTAGATCCTCTGCGTCGGGCGATTTTATTCATCCTAAATATGCAAACATTTCTCATAATATACAAAAACCATTTTTTGTGTCTTCCGTCGGCGGAGATATAAAAATCGAAAAATTTTCACAAGGAAAACTTTTTAAACCTTTCTCAGATATCTTAGTGAAATTCTTCCATTTGAAGGAACTAAGGTCATTTGATGCTATAATAGGAACTAGAAGCAGTAATTGACACCTACAATGAAAAATTGATAATCAAAAATAATTATACGATCCCATTACGTCAATATAAACTTCAAGAAGTGAACAAAATCAATATTCGCGATTATCATTTGGAAGAAAAACAGAAGATTGAACTTAACAAACTCCTAAAAGAATTTCAAGACTTATTTCAACCCCCCGATAAAAAATTACCATACACTACAAAAATTAAAGCTGACATACGCACGACGGACGAAAACCCTGTCTATAGCAAATCTTACCCATACCCACAAGCATTAAAATCTGAAGTCAATAATCAGTTAGAAAAATTATTAAAAGATGGAATTATTAGACCACCTCGCTCACCTTACAATTCCCCTGTTTGGATCGTACCAAAAAAAATAGACGCTTCTAACGAAAAGAAATACAGAATGGTAATTGACTACAGAAAATTAAACGCGAAAACAATTAGCGACAGATATCCAATCCCCGATACTTCCACAGTTCTAGCAAATCTAGGCGCAAATAAATATTTCACAACACTGGATTTGGCTTCTGGCTTTCATCAAATTCCTATGGCAGATAACGATATCGAAAAAACCGCTTTCTCTGTTAATGATGGAAAGTAGGAATTCGTCAGAATGCCGTTTGGATTGAAAAATGCCCCCGCAATATTTCAAAGAGTAATGGATGATATCCTAAGAGAACATATTGGAAAAATTTGCCATGTCTATATTGACGATATTGTCATTTTTGGTAAAACCTTTGACGAGCATTTGAAAAATTTAAAAACTATTTTGGAAACATTATGAAAAGCAAATTTTAAAATTCAACCTGATAAATCAGAATTTTTTAAAACAGAGGTAGAATTTTTAGGGTTTATAATTTCCAAGGATGGGCTTAAACCAAACATGAAGAAAGTTGAATGTATTTAAAAATACCCGGAAGCCAAAAATCTAAAGGACTTGCGAGCCTTTCTTGGACTCTCCGGATATTACAGACGCTTTGTCAAGGATTATGCAAAAGTTGCAAAACCCTTAACAAAACTTTTAAGAGGGGAGGATGGCCACCGCCAAATTTCTAAAAATCAATCAAAAACATTTCCAATCCATTCAGATGATGAGGCACGGAAAGCATTCCAATTACTTAGAGACATTTTATCTTCTAATGATGTTTTAGCCTTTCCAGATTTTGAAAAACCATTCATCCTTACTACAGATGCATCAGATAAAGCAATAGGAGCCGTATTGTCTCAGCAACTACACGATGGAGAACGACCAATTACATTTATTTCTCGAGCTCTTTCCAGGACAGAAGAAAACTTTGCGACGAACGAAAAGGAAATGCTAGCCGTCGTCTGGGCACTACATAGCCTACGGAACTTTATATATGGGGCAAAGTTAAAAATATATACTGATCATCTCCCACTTACATTCACCCTATCTCCCAAAAATAATAACGCAAAGTTAAAACGTTGGAAATCCTTTCTCGAAGAACACGATTATGAAATGTTCTATAAACCAGGAAAGTCCAACGTTGTAGCAGATGCGTTGTCTCGCATTCAAATCAATTCACTAACACCCACACAACATTCGGCCGAAGATGATGACAATTCCTACATACCTTCTACTGAAGCTCCCATAATCGTTTTCCGCAATCAACTAATTTTTCAAATTGGACCCAACTCATTCTATGAATTCAATGTCCCCTTTGAAAAATACACTAGACATATCTTTACAGAACAGCAATTTACAACAAACTTTCTAAAAGACAAACTAAAAAGATTTCTCATTCCCGGAATTCTAACAGATGAGCCAACCATGGGTATTATTCAAGAAATCTACAAAGACCAGTATAACCCCAGAATAGTGAAAGCAAGATTCTCTCAACTAAGAGTCGAAGACCTTATTGAAGAAGAACAACAACTGGAGGAAATTAAAAATATTCATAATTTCGCTCATCGTAATGCCAAAGAAAATTCGCAACAACTTATAAAAAAAATCTATTTTCCTGGAATACATAAACTAATACAAAAGTACGTGAAAACATGCGAAATATGCAAAACAGAAAAGTACGAACGAAAACCACAACCCTTCCTACCAGTAAAAACACCAAATCCAACTTATCCAACTTAGAAATAATACATCTTGACATCTTTGTGTACAATGCACATTTCCTATTCATATCCTCGATAGATAAATTTTCCAAATATTTAAAAATTAGACCTATCAAATCAAAAGCAATCTCCGATGTGCAAGGAACCCTTTTACAACTTTTATATGATTGGGATTTACCAGCCCATATTGTGATTGACAACGAGAGCTCCTTTGTATCAAACGTAATCGAACAACAAATTTTAAATTTGGGCGTAAAACACCTGTTAACAGATCAGAGACAAATGGCCAAATCGAAAGATGCCACTCTACTATATGAGAAATAGCAAGATGCATAAAATCCTTAAATCCAGACATTACCATACCCAATCTTATCCAACAAGCAGCTTACAAATACAATAACTCAATTCATTCTTTTACAAGAAACACACCAAAGAATATCTACCTAGGAGAAAATAGAGAGAACCTACCATTACATGATGTTGCAAGACTTAGGGACCAAAACAATGAAAAAATACTTAAACTATTTAAGAATAAAGAAGATAAAATCATTCCAAAGAATTATTAATTATATGAGCCAAATAGTCATGCTTACGAAAAAACACACTCTCATAACAAACGTAAGAGTAGATACAACATTATTAAAATACGAGAAGATCATGACATATACATAATTGATTCAAACAATAGAAAAATACATAAAGTCAATTTGCGCAAAAATACTAATGAATAAATAATCTTTCTTATCTTTTCAGACTCGCCTTCTGCGTGTCTCTACCTTTCATATATAGCAACATTCAAGTTCATGACCTCACCAACAATCCTCTAGCCATAATCCCCTTGGGAAAAGCACAGATAAAAATTGGGTATATAAGAATATTTCATCCCATAGATAGTACAGATAGAAGACACAATAGTTAACATAAATGAAGAAGTTCAAATTCACCCATTTGATAATCCTTTGTACGAATTAATCCAGTTTAAAAATCATAAATTATACGAAACATTCCTTAAATTAAAACCCATTGTAAAAAGACAAAAGAGATGGGATTGGTTAGGAGCAGGATGGAAATTCATAGCAGGATCGCCCGACGCAGAGGATCTACGTATCATCAATGCCACTCTCAACTCCCTTATCCTACAGAACAATCAACAAGTAATGATCAACGAAGCAATCAGCAAAAGAATTCAGGATATTACAGACATCACAAACCAAGTTCTGACCATTGAAAAACAAAGGCAAAAAATCACTCGATGGATGTTAATCAATTAATAATTCTATCAAACTTGGACTCCCTGCAATATCAAATTGAAACACTAGAAGAAGCAATTTTAATGGCAAAATATGGCATTCCCAGTAGCAAAATATTATCAATGAAAGACTTCAAAATAATTGCAACATTTTTGGAAAAACACGATATTTACATCACTTCATTTGAAGAGTTATTATCCCGCTCAACCGCACAGGTCACGTTGAATAAAACCCATATTGGATACATCATTAAGATACCCCAATTATACATCATAAAGATACCCCAATATACCTTATATGAATACAACTACGTCGATTCCATAATTAAAAACAATAAGCGCATATTCCTAAACCATAATTACATAGTGCGAAATGCCACGCATGTATATGAACTTACACATCCATGCGAAGATCAAAACAATAACTACCTTTGTGAAAGTTCATTACTAACTCAACCCACTGAATGTGTACACAAACTAATTCAAGGACAACACTCCAGCTGCCTCTTTGAAAAGGTGTATTCAAGGGGTCTCATCAAACGGATAAACGAAGGCACTATTCTAATAAACGACGCTACGGTAGAATTATCATCCAATTGCAGCAACACAAGTCAACTCATCAACGGATCATTTTTGATCAAATTCGAAGAATGTAACCTGTTCATCGACGGTGAACTCTTTTCAAACCTAGAAGCACTCATCCCTGGAAAATCATACCACCCTACAACCGGCTTAATAGTAACAGAGATCGACACATTGGACAGCCCACCTGCAGAATTCCTTCAAAATCTCACCCTGGAACACCGTGAACGACTACGAACAATTAATCTTCAGAACAATTCATTAAATTGGAAAATCAACCTGTTTGGATCACTAGGAGGATTTTGGGTAATTTCCATAACTATCGCAATTGGAATATTTTGCTATCTTTCCAGAAAAAGTATCACAAAATTCGAATTAAAAATGCCTGCCATCAATAAGGAGAAAGAAGAAATCCCATTAACCATTATGACACCATTAGATAAATCAGAAGAGAAAATCAACGACATCGAGACCTTTGTTAGTATTCCCACAACCTTTCAAGCTATCAACAAACTTTGAGGACAAAGTCATTTAAAGGCGGAGGAGTTAATACATTTCCTGGAGCGGGCACCCACGCTAATCAGCAGTCAGCATATTCATCCCAGAACAGACCACACATGATGCAGCCGTTAACATAAACTATCCCACGATCAGAATTAGCAGAATAGATTTGCAATATAAACAATCTCGGTCAGTCACAGATAGACTAAACACACATAGCCCTAAGATAGCCTTAGAATCAACAATACTTTATATCTTATAAATAGACCTAAGTCAAAATTGTAATTCAGTTTGAGAATAAAAGTGAACCAAGAAGGAGCCTTTAGCTCCCAAAAAATATATTTTTTCAGTTTCCCTAAAGGGAAAGTATTAACTCATACCAACGAATTATTGCTAATGCTCTGTTAATAAAATATCTATATTGTGGTGGGAAAACTGAATTTTCCTAAAGGGGTTATATATTGTACTGAGCCAAAAAAATCGAATTTTTTAATCTATTTGAAGTTTATACTTTACCCACATTTCCAACGCGACTGAGAACTAAGAAATCAACGCTTTTTCTTGAAAAGGGCGATACTAGCAGTGATACCATTCAAAGAAAATCATCAGTGAATATTTCCAGACTTGGTTTTATTTCCTATTTAATAACTATTGTGTTTTTACATTTCTTATAAAAGAAATGTATAGAATTCGCTCAAACTTTCAAGATTTTTTCCGAGGCCCGGAGGGCCGAGTCCTATATACCAATCGATTCAGCTCGACGATTTGAGACAATGTCTGTGTGTGTCTGTGTGTGTATGTAACGGACAAATTCTCATTCTTGTTTCTCAGCAATGGCTGAACCGATCTTATCCAAACCAATTTTAAATGAAAGAACTAAAAAACAGTATGAACGCTGTTAATTTGTTTTCAATTCTGATGTTTATTTTCCAAGATATAAATGCTTGGATGCGTAAAAATGGCGTTTTTTGCAGTTTTTTTTAATTATCTGCCGAAATTGGCAATATAGATTAACAATTTATATGTTTTTAGACAGCTTTAACGAATACCTTTTGAACAAGCTATAGATTGTTGAAATCGGATTATTATCAAAAGAGATATTTAACATTAAATTCGGACGAAAGATTTTTATCATTTCTCATTGCCACAAATATGACCAAAAACCTGTTTTAATCCACCTAGCGGTGCAATTGTGCCTTTCTCATTTCTCTAAACTATGGTGCGGAGGCTTTTTATGTTCAACATAATCGTGGAAATGTCCATTACATTCTTAGTACACTTTGCACTTATACACAATGGCATGCCAGCAACGAACTTGATGAGCTACGTGTCGACGGTGAAACACTTGAAACAAAAAATATCATACTCCATTAGCCTAATCAGCATTAGATCAATGTTATCTGCTTGCTAACTCATTTTGTCATGCGGGGGTGGGTATGTGAGGAGGGCGAAAGTCCCATGAACGAACGACTCCCCAGCTTAAATTGGTATGCTTTGTGATATAGTGGTGGTTTAAAGATGATAGGGTTGAAAGGGAGGGTTATGAGGGCTGGATGGGGTGGTGGTCTGAGGGGTGATTTAAGGAGATTTTTAAAGGAGGGGAGTGAACAGTAGAGGGGGGCGTAACCCCTCTCCGTAAACCATCAACTACGCCCCTGTTAAAATCCAGAAACCTTATGCGAGTCGAAAAAAAAATTTGCCGGCCGGGATTAGGTTGACGTTTTTCAGAGTGATTGCATAACCTTTCTATATGAGAAAGGCAAAAATGTGCCAAAATCCATAAAAGTGAATCGTCGTCAATTTTTTTTTCGAGTTTGCATCAAATCTCGACGTTTCATGCACCTTGAACACATTTAGCATCAAAAATAAAAATTCTATTTTTTTATTTTTCCTATAGTTTATATGAGAAATATCTGTGTGGCCGCACTCTGAAACCCGTAATTCCGGAACCAGAATTCCGATCTATCCAAAATTCAATAGCAGCCGATGGGAAGGTTGCACCTTTCATTTGAGACTAAGTTTGGGCAAATCGGTCCAGCCATCTCTGAGAAAAATGAGTGACATTATTTGACACATACGCACATACATACATACACACACATACACACACATACACACACACAAACATACACACATACACACACATACAGACTTTTTCCGATCTCGACGAACTGAGTCGAATGGGATATGACACTCGGCCCTCCGGGCCGGGATTAGGTTGACGTTTTTCAGAGTGATTGCATAACCTTTCTATATGAGAAAGGCAACATGTAATCTATTATTAACGCCAAAACAGCTTATTCTAGGTCAGTATGTAACCGCTCGGTTACAAATAATAAATATTTCTAAGTTAAGATGCAATTTTGTTTAATCTGGTGGAAGGTTTAATACCGATGTAAATAATAATATATAAAAAAAATAAAACCAAACCCTATCAGCCTTGTGGGTACAACTTCAGTGGGCGGAATTTGGGAAATCTGGCAGGAGTCAACTACGAGGGTGGTTGGCTGCATTGGGATGGGTTGGTACAAGAAGGAACAGAAGGAAATTGGAATGAGGAGGTTCGTAGTAGCTGCACGACGGGAAGCCGTTCTCTTGGGTTTCAACCACGGAAGCGAGTGGATCAAAATAAAAGTTATTCAAGTTATTGTTGTTAACCAGAAGTGGTGAAACCGGCTTGCTTAGCCCTGGTCGCCGGTCTGACTGAAGTTGCCGGCTAATTATCAAGGACCAGCGAAGAGTTTGCCTGTCTCGCCCTGATCAGTGCTAGTGCTGATACGGCTAACCGTAAAAGAGATAGCAGGCCGTCGTCGCGGGTTTCATCGACCGTGTGTCGTTAATCGCTCCTCCCGCTAAACGCCAAGGACGACCGCGTGGCTCGAGGGCCCGCCGCAGCATAAAGATTGACACCAGGGACGATCTGCCCTATCGCCATCACCAGAGATTACCGCCAGTGCACCACCACGCCCTACCCTGCCCATCCGCCCGCCGCCACAAATTGGGAAGCTGAACAAATTAATTGAGTAAGTTAATAACTCTAGAAAAAATTAAATTCCATTCACACCCTTCGACCAGATCCGAAAACCCTCCCACAACAATATACGACCCTGGGACCCGAGGACCAAAAAGAGGCCTTCCGTGCCCACCCCGGAACGTCCATACCAGGCGTTGGGGCTTAAGCAGGTTCCCTTCAGGAACTGCATCGTCCATCCTCGGGGGCTGAGAGCAGCCGCGATCCCGTAAACGGTAACATTTGGCGCCCAACTAAAATTTTGGAAAGTTTCCTAGGAGAAGGAAAGTTATTCCTGGAATAATTTTTCTTTCAAGTTGTGGGGGAGTTTTCGTGAAAATTGCATTTTCTCTCAAATTAAAAAAAAACGCAGTGGTTGGTTATTCGCACTGTAATGGTTCTTGATATAGCTGGTGCAAGTAAATTTAGTGATTTCACCAACGCGGGTGTGTACACCGACACGTGGTTTTCGATCAAGATAGTTAGTTGTCCGATGAAACCGGAGCGAGAGCCATCGATAGGTTCAAGTTGAAGTGCTAGTTCCCACACAGAATTCCATGTGCTTTTGAGGAATATCGCGAAACATTGGAATTTCGGATAAGTCAGCGTTTAGTAGGTTAGAGTACCCACTGCAAAACCATCACCCATTAGAACATTTATTCACACCTAGCAACTTACGTGACAGACGATTAAAACTATTCTTCACAAAATGCCTAGATTTTCCGGTCCTAATTTCGGTGCCTTATATCGCACAATGTGCGTGGACCATTTGGCTCCCGTCGAGCTAGACTATGAGCTTCGTCTCCGTGACATCGTAATACTCGATGACGAATCGTGTTGTAAGCGCCAGCGTAGATTGAATCAGATCCTACGGGAAGAAAGAGCAGGTCATGAGTGTCTCATTGGTTATGATCAAGACCCAGAAATGGACCTTGATAACTGTAAAACTATGTACAGCGAAATTAATGGAATTTTAGCGTCGAGGGGAAAGAATTACAGTCATTGTAAAGCACGGTTGTTGCATTTAGGCCATCGTCTATTAATAATAAAAAACCACAGCAACGAAGAATTGCAATTAATATGCCAGGAGGAATACAAAAAAGTCGCACTATTGTTTTCTGAACATTTCTGGAAAGAGACCAGCCTTCTCACCGATGAAGATTTATCTTCGAGCAGCAGTGAATCCCCAGCAGGGGCAGCTACTCTGAGAAATAAAACATTGCCCGCAAAAACCGGGACAATACCTAAGACAGTGAAACCCAAATACGTCACGATAGACGATTTTACTTCGGCGATGAAGGAAATCGGAAATTTGTTTAAAGATTTATCTTCTGAATTTAAAAGTTTAAAGGAAGACCTGCGTAAACCCGCTCGCTCCTCCTCTCCCTTGTTGAAAGATATGGAAATATCGGACATATTCCAAGCTCCTCCTTCGCCAGCTTTAGTCAGTCACGAAACCCTTCACCCCGAAAACAAAGTCCATACCGCGAATGGCCAACTACATTTCAGATCAAATCCGATATGTGAAGTGACCATGGCCGTAAGTCAAAGTATTCCCTTTCCACCACAGACAACCGGAAAATACCACGATACGGTGGCTGATCAGACGTTTTCCGCTACACCGAAAACCACTCCTTTCGAGAGCACTAGATTTTCATCCAATTACACGTTTTCTAAACCACCGCTGTTGTACCAAGAAATTGGCACTTCCAACCCTTCAGGTCAGTATCCCATGTGGGCTGATCCAAATAGATATTCAAAACCTATCACCTGGTCAGGCCCCACAGTATCGTTCACTAACCCTCTTAACGTTACCCCGATGGTTTCCTCCTACGCCCCACAAATTTTACCTCCCGTGATTCCTCCACCGGTAAACCAGCAGCGTTATGAAACGCACTCTCGCAAAGTCATACCAGTCTCGCAATGGAAAATACAAAAGTACAAAGCCGACGATCAAGGACTTGCAATGAACGAATTTCTAGAAAAAGTAACTCAAATGGCTATATCGGAGCATGTCTCCGAAGTCGAATTATTTGACTCAGCCATTCATTTATTCGACGGTTCCGCTTTAAATTGGTATACGGCCATGCGAAGCCAAAACCGCCTATATAATTGGAACCACTTAGTATCAGAACTCAGAGCTGCGTTTCGCCATCCCGATTTAGACACTGTGTTGCGGGTTAAAATCTATCAAAACCGTCAACAGCGAGCCGAAAGTTTCCAACAATATTATCTCCAAATGGAGAAGCTGTTTCGAAGTATGTCACAACCTATGGCTGAAAGTGATAAGCTCGAAGTTCTGAAGATGAATCTCAGGTACGACTACCGAAAACTTTTAGTAGGTAAGCGAATAACCACGCTCACACAGCTAGTGTCTTTAGGATATGACCTTGATGCAGCAGACTCTTCGGCTTTCGCTAGAGTTTTCGGCAGTCCAAAAAAAGAAACCTGTGCAATTGCTAATCAAAAGAGCGATTTCCCACAGAATACTAGAACTTTCCATAATCGAAATCAACCTGCAGATCAGAAAGGTAATCCGAACTATAAAGGTCGCCCTAATAATTCGAATCAGACCATTCAGAATCGACCCACAAAAATGGAACAAAAGGAGCCTTCCCCTGGTCCCTCTAAACCTAAACCTAGTGAATCGACTACGAAAAATAATTCAGGTGATGCAGATGCTTTCGCGAAGCTGGTTAGAAATTACCATCCACCGCGTAATGGCGAATGTTACAATTGTCTAGAGTTTCACAAACCCTCGGAATGTACATTACCAAGAAGACTATTTTGCGAAGTATGTGCCTTCCCAGGAGTCGCCTCCCCGAGTTGTCCGTACTGTAAAAAAAACTCCCCGAGGGAATTCTAAAGTCGCAGGATTCTCCTCTAGCGCCTCTTAAGGAATCATTTTCATTGTTACTTTCGGAGCTTGGCGAACATTATTTGCCAAGATCGTATGAAAATGAAAATGAAACCACTTTTACCCAAGTTAGTAAAATTACGCTAACTTCTCCCGACGGTAATGATGACCGTCCTCATGCCCAAGTCAAAATTTTCGACATTCCACTTACTGCACTTCTCGATAGTGGAAGTCACCGGACAATGTTCAATTACAATGTATTTAAACAATTACGCAACGTTCGACTAAGGCCTCCGGCCGAGCCAATACAGCTCGTGACGGCCAGTGGTGCCAACTTGGAGATCGCCGGCGAGGTTCTGGTACCATACTCGTTTCAAGGTAAAACCAGGGTCATTCCCACCCTATATGTACCCGATCTGACGAACGACTGTATATGTGGAATGGACTTTTGGCGAGTTTATAAAATACTGCCGACGGTAGCCTCGTGTTTGATCGCCACAGTAAAACCTAGTACGATTATGAACGATGACACGCCAGTTACTCTATCAGAGCCACAAAAACAAATACTGGAACAGGTTAAGCAGACGTTTAAAGTGGCCACACCTGATAAATTAGATACCACTCCACTAATCGAGCATGAAATCCTCATAAAATATGATTGCAAATCAGATAAACCGGTTCGTCAATACCCATACCCCATTGCTCCAAAAGTCCAGGCGGGTCTTTTCGCCGAAATAGATCGCCTTCTATCCCGTGGGATTATAGAAGAATCTAACTCAGATTGGTCCTTAAACATTGTCCCAGTTCGCAAATCTTCGGGAGATATTAGGCTGTGCCTCGATGCTCGCAAACTCAATGCACGGACGGTTCGGGATGGCTACCCTCTTCCACACCCTGGACGCATACTCGGTAGGTTACCACGAGCCCGCTTTCTAAGCACGATCGACCTCACGGAAGCATTTTTGCAAATCCCCCTGGCTCAAACCTCGCGAAAATACTGTGCGTTCAGTGTGCAAGGAAAGGGTATGTTTCAATTCACCCGTCTTCCCTTCGGTCTCATCAACAGCCCAGCAACTCTGGCCAGGTTGATGAATCGAGTTCTGGGACAGGGTGTTTTGGAACCAAACGTCTTTGTGTACTTGGACGATGTTGTCATAGTCACAGAGACGTTTGAAGAACACGTTCGTCTGCTCAAAGAGGTCGCGAGACGTCTACGAGAGGCCAACTTATCCATCAAATTGGAGAAGTCACATTTCTGTCTTTCAGAAATACCATTTTTAGGTTACATTCTGTCTTTTCGCGGATTGCACACCAACCCGGAAAAGATCAGACCTATTGTGGAGTATGAGCCGCCCACAACTGTCACAAAGTTACGCCGTTTTATGGGTATGGCCAACTACTATCGGAGATTTATTTCTGATTTTAGCAGTATCACCGCCCCCCTGTCAGAGCTTTTGAAAACCCAATCAAAAACTTTGAAATGGACTTTAGCTGCGGAAGAATCATTCCAAGCAATTAAATCCAGGCTCATTACTGCTCCCATTTTAAATTCGCCTAATTTTGATTTCGAGTTCATTATTCACACCGATGCCAGCGACCATGCAATTGCAGGAGTCCTAACTCAGAAAATTGATGGCCGCGAGCAGGTAATAGAATACTACTCAAAAAAATTAACTACACCCGAACGTAACTATCACGCCACCGAGAAAGAAGGTTTAGCTGCCCTTCTTTCGATCGAACACTTTCGTGGTTACGTGGAAGGTAGCCACTTTACGCTGGTAACCGATTCGTCCGCGTTAGCCTTCGTGATGCGAACGAAGTGGAAAACCTCATCCCGATTAAGTCGTTGGAGTTTAACGCTCCAACAATATGACTTAACCTTGCAGCATCGACGGGGGAAGGACAATGTGGTTCCGGACGCGCTTTCCCGAAGTGTGGCAACCATAGACGCAAAAACGGAGTCTGCTTGGTACAATGACCTGATAAAAAAGATTGAAGATACACCGGAAGATTATCCCGACTTTCGAATTATAGATAATCGTTTAATGAAATTCGTCTTTTCAAACGATCCTACGGACCCCCGGTTAGATTGGAAAACGGTTCCGAGTCCAGAAGCCCGTAAACTAATCATTTCCTCTGCACATGATGATTCCATGCACATTGGCACTGATAAAACCATCGCAAAGGTGCGCCAACAATATTTCTGGCCTAAAATGACTAGCGAAATACGGTCCTATGTGCAGAAATGTCAGGTGTGCAAAGAAATTAAACCAGCAAACATACCAACCACCCCCTTGATGGGTGATATGCGAGTGGCTAGCCAACCGTGGCAAATCATTGCGCTCGATTATATCGGGCCATTACCAAGAACCAGATCTGGAAAACAGTATGTCTTGGTAATTATGGACTTATTCAGTAAATGGACACAGCTGCATGCATTCCCTGCTATATCGGTTGGATCCCTTAAGACAGTACTGCGAGATCAATGGTTCTTCAGGAACTCTGTTCCATCCATTCTTCTCACTGATAATGCTAGCACATTCCTATCCAAAGACTTCGGCACATTATTGGAAGTGTATGGAGTAAAGCATTGGCTCACATCCAGATATCACTCGCAGGCTAATCCCGTCGAGCGCATGAATCGATCAATAAACACGGCTATCAGATCGTACGCTAGAAACGATCAACGGTCCTGGGACACACGACTGTCCGAAATAGAACTGGTGATCAACTCCACCGTTCACAGTTCTACCGGTTTCAGCCCGTTTTTCGTTACCCGTTGCGAAGAAGTAGTCTTAAAAGGTACGGACTACAATCTTATTCAGGATGAAGACGAAATGTCAATCGAGTCACGGGTAGCCCGCATAAAAGAGAACTCGCCTAAAATTTTCGAAATTGTGACTAACAACCTAATTAAAGCACATAAAACAACCACCCATAATTATAATCTGCGCCACCGCCGTGCAGCCAAACAGTTTGAGGTGGGCGAGACTGTCTACAAGCGCAATACCAGGTTGTCAAACGCGAATGATCATTATAACGCTAAATTAGGTCCCCAATATGTACCTTGCACAGTGATCGCCCGACACGGTTCATCCTCATATGAACTGACTGATTCGGCTGGCCGAAACTTAGGCATATGGCCTGCCAATCTATTAAAGCCTGCATAGTTTGCGTTCCCAGTCTCTGGAGGCTGAAGCTAAAAAAAAAAAATTAAAGATAAGACAATAGACTCATGATCGTTGCTCACATAAAACTATAGCTATCGGGAAACTCACCGTCAGATCTGATCCTCAGCTGCCAGGTCCTGTAAGCACAACCGCGGAGTGTGGGATAGGGTAGATATGTTGGAAAGTGTAATAGACACGTGCAGGTCTCATAGTAGATGCGTTAACTTGTGAGGAACAAAACCGCGTTACCGTGATATCACTTAGTCAATCAAGCTCACGCGGACTCGCATCCATAATGACCAAATGGTAATTTGGAACTATTCTCGGTTAAAACTCCGATCTAAATCGATTGATTCGCGAATCAAAATTTGACCCGATGGAAGAAAACATCGCAAACCCGAATAAAGGGGAAATAATACGGTTGTACTACCAATAGAACAAATCTTAGTTGCTTTGCTGTAGGCGAACTACCACAACAACGACTTTCGGTTCAGTGCAAGGCTGAATGTATGCGCTTCGTTGGTTGATCGGTCGCTGCCAAACACGAATAGATCACATGTAGGATAGAATAAGAGGAGATTGATTAGGCCCGACAGTCGTCGTATGACTCTTCGCTGGAGTGTTTCTGCCAGTTTACGGCAATTTTACCCGCGACGCGCGCAATTAGGGTGTCGGGCAAGAAAAACCCATGGTGTTTAAGAAGATCGATATTTATTTAATATTAGTGTTCATTATAAGTGTCTCAAGTTTTTGTTATTTCTCATTATAAGCGCATGGAATTTTGATTAGATTCGGTGTAAACCCGCTGTTGTTTGAGTTTGTGGTTGTCGTGATGAGTGTTCATAGGAGAATTCACTGTCGCCGTCGTTAAACCATTTAATGTTCTTTAATGAGCCAGTTAGAAGAATGGTTGCACCAGTTATATTACAAACCAAGAGTAAGTGTAAATTTAAAAAAAATCGTTCATTTTTTTTCAACCAACCACGGGCGGATTGTAACCGCTCGGTTACAAATAATAAATATTTCTAAGTTAAGATGCAATTTTGTTTAATCTGGTGGAAGGTTTAATACCGATGTAAATAATAATATATAAAAAAAATAAAACCAAACCCTATCAGCCTTGTGGGTACAACTTCAGTGGGCGGAATTTGGGAAATCTGGCAGGAGTCAACTACGAGGGTGGTTGGCTGCATTGGGATGGGTTGGTACAAGAAGGAACAGAAGGAAATTGGAATGAGGAGGTTCGTAGTAGCTGCACGACGGGAAGCCGTTCTCTTGGGTTTCAACCACGGAAGCGAGTGGATCAAAATAAAAGTTATTCAAGTTATTGTTGTTAACCAGAAGTGGTGAAACCGGCTTGCTTAGCCCTGGTCGCCGGTCTGACTGAAGTTGCCGGCTAATTATCAAGGACCAGCGAAGAGTTTGCCTGTCTCGCCCTGATCAGTGCTAGTGCTGATACGGCTAACCGTAAAAGAGATAGCAGGCCGTCGTCGCGGGTTTCATCGACCGTGTGTCGTTAATCGCTCCTCCCGCTAAACGCCAAGGACGACCGCGTGGCTCGAGGGCCCGCCGCAGCATAAAGATTGACACCAGGGACGATCTGCCCTATCGCCATCACCAGAGATTACCGCCAGTGCACCACCACGCCCTACCCTGCCCATCCGCCCGCCGCCACAAATTGGGAAGCTGAACAAATTAATTGAGTAAGTTAATAACTCTAGAAAAAATTAAATTCCATTCACACCCTTCGACCAGATCCGAAAACCCTCCCACAACAATATACGACCCTGGGACCCGAGGACCAAAAAGAGGCCTTCCGTGCCCACCCCGGAACGTCCATACCAGGCGTTGGGGCTTAAGCAGGTTCCCTTCAGGAACTGCATCGTCCATCCTCGGGGGCTGAGAGCAGCCGCGATCCCGTAAACGGTAACAAGTAGTATCTTCCGAGAATTTAATGGAGGCAATATGCCCTTTCTTTTGGTATTGTGATTTTGCTGATTAATCCCCCTATGAGTGAGATATTTTCACAAATTTTCTTGGAAGTGATTATATCGAAATGATGCCTTGAGAAAATTTGTAGCTCTTACTTTTGCGAATAACTTTACTGAAGACTTCAAATATATATTTTGAATACTTTAAAAGTTATGGCTTGTTGTTTGTTGATTACTCTTTATCGCATATTTATTGTTCAATATAGTAATAATCCATTGAAATAAGCTAAACATTATTTCGATAAAACGAATTTTGTATTTCATTTTACTATCTACAACCGCTAGAAATAATCACCGAACACTTCCAAGTTGTCTGGAAGGAACTTGATAACTTATCAGTACAAAAATGTTCATTTGTGCGAACCTTCTGACTGCCATTTTTCTAGCTTATAACCATCGTATCGATCTGAAACATATCGGAAAATGAAAAGCAAAATAAATAACTCCAAGCAACGGCGTAGCCAAGAGAAGGTTTTGGGGTTGAACATTATACAACCCCCCCCCCCTTCACAACACCCAAAAAATATTGGATTGAAGTTGAAAATTTATTGATGCAGACTGATTTAATCCAATATTACAATAACAATTATCTGATCCGTAGATTGATAACCTGTTGTTGTTAACATCATTAGGACTTTTGATAAATTGGGGGGGGAATGGGGTCCTGATATGTAACTGATCTATTGGTTTTGATTTCACAGTTGTCTAATTGCATCAATATACAATTCCTGCCTGAAAACATTCCAATAGAAAATTCCAGAGTTCTGTAATCAATCATAATCCTCAGATTTATTTTCAAATCGAGCTCGTTTTTGTAGAGATGTACTGTAATAAGGGTCTTTATTTAATAGGAAGCAAAGTTAAAATTGGTTTAATGAAACATAGAACTGCTCACCAAAAAAATGCATAACTTTCAACATTTGCTAAAAATGTTTTTGCCTTTCTCATTCACTCTAAAATTCGTCAATCTAATCCCGACCCGGAGGGCCGAGTGTCATATGCCAATCGACTGAGTTCGTCGAGATCGGAAAATGTCTGTGTGTGTATGTGTGTATGTGGAAAAAAATGTGACCTCTGTTTCTCAGAGATGGCTAGATCGATTTGCACAAAGTTAGTCTCAAATGAAAGGTACAACCTTCCCATCGGCTGCAATTGAATTTTTTATTGATTGGACTTCCGGTTCCGGAGTTACGAGTTGAAGAGTTCAATCACACAGCAAATTCCCATATAAACTGAAATGAAAAATTTTCAAAATCAAATTTGTATTTTTGATGCCAAATGACCTTAAAATGCATGAAACATTGAGATTTGATGTAAACTCGAAAAAAATAATGTTTGACAAAAATTGATTTTTTTGGACTTTGGTACATTGGCCTTTCTCATATACAAAGGTTATGCAATCACTCTAAAAATCGTCAATCATACCGGCCCGGAGGGAGTATGCAGTGAGGGGTTGCTACTTTAAAATTACAACTAGTTTAAAATTTCTTAACAAGTTGAAAATTTTCGGCAGGACCCGGACCTCCCGGATCTTTCTCCATGATCCGCCGCTGGTTTCAAGCGATGTTTCAGTATCACATAGTATCTCAAGATCGTGGCTGTCGATCCATTGTATGTATGTGCAAATCGTACTGAACATGTAATATTCGTTTCCACCATTGTATTGAACATAACCAGCCATGGAATCGTAGTCTGGACAAATGAGACAAGCACAATTGCACCACTAGGTGGATTAAAACAGGCTATTATTTTGGGAATGCGTCGAGTTGAGACGAAAACGTAATATGATTGATAACGAGGATAACACTTTCCGAATGTAGAGAGAAATTTATGAAAAATGACGATTTCCATTCGATTCTAGCAGGTTCTGATCGATTTTGATGAGCATTTGATTTTTGTTGTATGACCAATTATATGTATAGGTCAAATGTTTAAAAATAGTAATTTAAGGTCAAGATAGCATCATTTTGAAACCGCCAATTTCGGAGGTTTAGTATCTTCGATGAGTTTTACAAACGTTAAACAGCGCATCATTTGATAAAATAATGTTGACGGTATATCGTCCAAGAAGTATTTATGGTGAATTTCTCAGGTTAATATTCATGACTACAATAAAGTTTCAACGAATTCGCTAAAGACACGAACTCTGTTACTATTTCCTGAAAAATTAATTCTGAATAATTTTAAAACTTCAAAAATTACGGAATTATGCCGTTTGGACAGTATGATCGATTTTCACCAAACCCCCACCAATTGTAAAATTGGTATTGTAAAAAAACGTAAGGGCGATACTTCAATGCTGATAGGTGGGACCGAAAAAGTAAACAATCGCCAAAGGGACTATATACTATATATATACTATCATTTTGTCAATTTCAATAGCAAACACAAATTTTAATTTAATAATTTCGAATACTTCATGAAGTTTTGGGTTTTGATCACTGAATCACGCAATCTAGGATGTAAAAAACAATAGTTCTTAAATAGGAAATAAAACCAAGTCTGGAAATATTCACTGTTGATTTTCTTTGAATGGTGTCACTGCTAGTATCGCTTTTTTCAAGGAAAAGCGTTGATTTCTTAGTTCTCAGTCGCGTTGGAAATTTGAGTAAAGTATAAACTTCAAATCGATTTTTTTGGCTCAGTACAATATATAACCCCTTTAGGAAAATTCAGTTTTCCCATCACAATGCATTGATTGAGGAATTTAGATATTTTATTAACAGAGCATTAGCAATAATTCGTTTGTATGTCTATTTTATGGGCCATTTTTTCGCTTTCCCATTGATTTGGTTTGAGATTTCACTGATGTTGTCCTATGTTTATTTGAGCGATTCTCTGAGTCCTGCCACTATCCCATGTAGTATGAATATCGCGAAGCATCAAGTTCTAAATGTTCTCAAACGATATAATATCCGAAGAAAGTGATAAGAGTTATAAGAAATGTATCATCACACTGTTAGGTGGATTAAAAGCGTTTTTACATCCTAGATTGCATGATTCAGTGATCGAAACCAAAACTTCTTAAAGTATTAGAAATTATTAAATTAAAATTTGTTTTTGCCATTGAAATTGACAAAATGATAGTATCGCCCCTTTGGCGATTGTTTACTTTTTCGGTCTCACCTATCAACATTGAAGTATCGCGGGCGAAACTTTAAATAAACAAACAAAAATACAGTTTTGCCCGTTGTATTTTTTGCTGTAGTTTAAGAAAGCAATATCGTAGAATCAAAATTTTTAGGTTAATTTGTTGCGTTTCAAAGCCCTAATTCGCATGTATGAAAAAAGCCCTATGTTTACATTTGTAAGTATCGCCCTTTTCACAAAAAAAGCCATGAAATGAAATCGCAGCTCCTGATATCACGCTATCTCTGAAGTGCATGAGTGCATAGTTTCAAATTTTACTGCGACATCGACTTTTTCTAAAGGTAACTTCCCAGTAGTATCCTTGATTTGAATTATTATCGCTAATCCTAATGCCAAAGAACAAATAAAAACCTCACGAAAACGAACCGTTTGGGAAAATCATCATCATTACTGGAATTTTCATTTTCACGAAACTTTTCGATAACCTTCCGTCACTTGCGTTAATGCACTGGGTGCACAGTGCTCTGAAAATCTAGCGAAATCGTTTTAGGGCATCAGCGGGTCTGTAAAGAATACTAAAAATTAATTTCTATTCCACAATTTTCAGTTCAGCAATTCGAGAGATCGTGCTCACCGCAAGCCATGAAAAATAGACTACGTTGTGAAGCGATGGTCGCTATTTATTAAAAAATCACGTTAAATGAAAAATTAAGCTATTAAAAAATTTCAAATAGTTTATAATTTTCAACATTTTTGGAAAAACACGATATTTACATCACTTCATTTGAAGAGTTATTATCCCGCTCAACCGCACAGGTCACGTTGAATAAAACCCATATTGGATACATCATTAAGATACCCCAATTATACTTCATTAAGATACCCCAATATACCTTATATGAATACAACTACGTCGATTCCATAATTAAAAACAATAAGCGCATATTCCTAAACCATAATTACATAGTGCGAAATGCCACGCATGTATATGAACTTACACATCCATGCAAAGATCAAAACAATAACTACCTTTGTGAAAGTTCATTACTAACTCAACCCACTGAATGTGTACACAAACTAATTCAAGGACAACACTCCAGCTGCCTCTTTGAAAAGGTGTATTCAAGGGGTCTCATCAAACGGATAAACGAAGGCACTATTCTAATAAACGACGCTACGGTAGAATTATCATCCAATTGCAGCAACACAAGTCAACTCATCAACGGATCATTTTTGATCAAATTCGAAGAATGTAACCTGTCCATCGACGGTGAACTCTTTTCAAACCTAGAAGCACTCATCCCTGGAAAATCATACCACCCTACAACCGGCTTAATAGTAACAGAGATCGACACATTGGACAGCCCACCTGCAGAATTCCTTCAAAATCTCACCCTGGAACACCGTGAACGACTACGAACAATTAATCTTCAGAACAATTCATTAAATTGGAAAATCAACCTGTTTGGATCACTAGGAGGATTTTGGGTAATTTCCATAACTATCGCAATTGGAATATTTTGCTATCTTTCCAGAAAAAGTATCACAAAATTCGAATTAAAAATGCCTGCCATCAATAAGGAGAAAGAAGAAATCCCATTAACCATTATGACACCATTAGATAAATCAGAAGAGAAAATCAACGACATCGAGACCTTTGTTAGTATTCCCACAACCTTTCAAGCTATCAACAAACTTTGAGGACAAAGTCATTTAAAGGCGGAGGAGTTAATACATTTCCTGGAGCGGGCACCCACGCTAATCAGCAGTCAGCATATTCATCCCAGAACAGACCACACATGATGCAGCCGTTAACATAAACTATCCCACGATCAGAATTAGCAGAATAGATTTGCAATATAAACAATCTCGGTCAGTCACAGATAGACTAAACACACATAGCCCTAAGATAGCCTTAGAATCAACAATACTTTATATCTTATAAAGAGACCTAAGTCAAAATTGTAATTCAGTTTGAGAATAAAAGTGAACCAAGAAGGAGCCTTCAGCTCCCAAAAAATATATTTTTTTCAGTTTCCCTAAAGGGAAAGTATTAACTCATACCAACGAATTATTGTTAATGCTCTGTTAATAAAATATCTATATTGTGGTGGGAAAACTGAATTTTCCTAAAGGGGTTATATATTGTACTGAGCCAAAAAAATCGAATTTTTTAATCTATTTGAAGTTTATACTTTACTCACATTTCCAACGCGACTGAGAACTAAGAAATCAACGCTTTTTCTTGAAAAGGGCGATACTAGCAGTGATACCATTCAAAGAAAATCAACAGTGAATATTTCCAGACTTGGTTTTATTTCCTATTTAATAACTATTGTGTTTTTACATTTCTTATAAAAGAAATCTATAGAATTCGCTCAAACTTTCAAGGTTTTTGCCGAGGCCCGGGGGGCCGAGTCCTATATACCAATCGACTCAGCTCGACGATTTGAGACAATGTCTGTCTCTCTCTCTGTGTGTGTGTGTGTGTGAGTGTGTGTAACGGACAAATTCTCATTCGTGTTTCTCAGCAATGGCAGAACCGATCTTATCCAAACTAATTTTAAATGAAAGAACTAAAAAACAGTATGAACGCTGTTAATTTGTTTTCAATTCTGTCGTTTATTTTCCCAGATATAAATGCTTGGATGCGTAAAAATGGCGCTCTTTGCAGTTTTTTTTTAATTATCTGCCGAAATTGGCAATATAGATTAACAATTTATATGTTTTTAGACAGCTTTAACGAATACCTTTTGAACAAGCTATAGATTGTTGAAATCGGATTATTATCAAAAAAGATATTTAACATTAAATTCGGACGAAAGATTTTTATCATTTCCCGTTGCCAGAAATATGACCAAAAACCTGTTTTAATCCACCTAGCGGTGCAATTGTGCCTTTCTCATTTCTCTAAACTATGACACGGAGGCTTTTTATGTTCAACATAATCGTGGAAATGTCCATTACATTCTTAGTACACTTTGCACTTATACACAATGGCATGCCAGCCACGAACTTGATGAGCTACGTGTCGACGGTGGAACACTTGAAACAAAAAATATCATACTCCATTAGGCTAATCAGCATTAGATCAATGTTATCTGCTTGCTAACTCATTTTGTCATGCGGGGTGGGTATGTGAGGAGGGCGAAAGTCCCATGAACGAACGACTCCCCAGCTTAAATTGGTATGCTTTGTGATATAGTGGTGGTTTAAAGATGATGGGGTTGAAAGGGAGGGTTATGAGGGCTGGTCTGAGGGGTGATTTAAGGAGATTTTTAAAGGAGGGGAGTGAACAGTAGAGGGGGGCGTAACCCCTCTCCGTAAACCATCAACTACGCCCCTGTTAAAATCCAGAAACCTTATGCGAGTCGAAAAAAAAATTTGCCGGCCGGGATTAGGTTGACGTTTTTCAGAGTGATTGCATAACCTTTCTATATGAGAGAGGCAAAAATGTGCCAAAATCCAAAAAAGTGAATCGTCGTCAATTTTTTTTCGAGTTTGCATCAAATCTCGACGTTTCATGCACCTTGAACACATTTAGCATCAAAAATAAAAATTCTATTTTTTATTTTTCCTATAGTTTATATGAGAAATATCTGTGTGGCCGCACTCTGAAACCCGTAATTCCGGAACCAGAATTCCGATCGATCCAAAATTCAATAGTAGCCGATGGGAAGGTTGCACCTTTCATTTGAGACTAAGTATGGGCAAATCGGTCCAGCCATCTCTGAGAAAAATGAGTGACATTATTTGACACATACGCACATACATACATACACACACATACACACACACAAACATACACACATACACACAGGCTCCGCTAGTACATTCCGTAGAAACGGAGTGGAGGCGTGGATTGATTTGACCTTTGCCAGCCCGAGTCTGGCTCCAGGCATGGAATGGAGGGTAGACGAAGGCTACACCCATAGTGATCATTTAGCAATCCGCTTTAAGATCAACTATGGTGTGCAGCATCCGAGGGCGGGAGATCCCTGTCAGGTACGCGGGTGGAAGTCCAATCACTTCGACAGCGAAGCTTTCACCGCGGCCCTGGGACTGGAGGCCAACACCGACAGTCTAAGCGGGGATGCGCTGGTAGCTGTTCTATCACGCGCGTGCGACGCCACTATGCCGAGAAATCACTGCCAAGAAACGGTAGATGCCCGGTATACTGGTGGAGTGCCGAGATTGCAGCTCTACGGTCAGCCTGTCTCAGAGCTAGACGTAGGATGCAAAGAGCTCGCACCGAGGATGCAAGAGAGAACCGCCGTGAAGTGTTTCGAGCTGCGAAATTAGCCCTTAACAAGGCTATTAAAATCAGCAAGAGAGCGTGTTTCGACAACCTGTGCGAGAGTGCCAACGCGAATCCGTGGGGTGACGCCTACCGGATTGTGATGGCCAAGACCAAAGGGGGCTCCTCACCCCCAGAACGGTCTCCGGACCGGTTGGCAACGATTATCGAAGTACTCTTCCCGTCTCGAGCCACAAGCCCCTGGCCACCTGCACTACGAGACAGTGCGGGCACGGTCGAAATGGTGGCTCCAGTGACGAACGAAGAACTACTCGCAGTGGCTACATCCCTAGCAATGAACAAAGCTCCAGGGCCGGATGGAGTTCCGAACAACGCTCTCAAGGCAGCGATCATAGCGAACCCGAACATGTTCAGGCTAGCTATGCAGAGATGCCTTGACGAGTGCCGTTTCCCCGATAGATGGAAAAGGCAGAAATTGGAAGCCCGGGAAGCCGCAAGGCGACCCATCGGCGTACAGACCAATCTGTCTGATCGACACGACTGGCAAACTGCTTGAGAGGATCATCCTTAACAGGCTCACCCCGTACGCGGAAGGTACGGACGGTCTGTCAAGCAACCAGTTTGGCTTTCGGAAGGGTAAGTCCACAGTGGACGCTCTCAACTCAGTGATAAATACTGCCGAGATAGCGATCCAACGAAAAAGGCGAGGTATTCGATACTGTGCGTTAGTGACACTTGACGTGAAGAACGCATTCAACAGCGCAAGCTGGGATGCCATCGCGCTCTCGTTACACCGGCTTAGCCTACCGGTGGGTCTGTACCGGATCCTGGAAAGTTACTTCCAAAACCGTGTACTGCTATACGAGACCGATGCCGGTCAGAAAAGGGTTCCGATTACCGCCGGAGTCCCGCAGGGCTCGATCCTAGGCCCGGTGCTATGGAACCTCATGTATGATGGAGTTCTGAGACTGAAGTTCCCTCCTGGGGTCAAGATCGTCGGCTTTGCCGACGACGTAACCTTGGAGGTCTACGGGGAGTCAATTCCTGAGGTAGAACTAACCGCAGAACACGCGATTAGCACGGTGGAGGAATGGATGAGCGCGAGAGGCCTGGAGCTCGCTCATCATAAGACGGAGGTAGTTATCGTCAACAACCGCAAGTCGGCACAACATGCAGTTATCCATGTGGGAGAAGTCGCGATCACTTCACAGCGAAGTCTGAAGTCTCTCGGAGTCATTATAGACGACAAGCTGACCTTCGACAGCCATGTCGACTATACGTGCAAGAGAGCGTCGACTGCTGTTGCGGCACTATCGAGAATGATGTCCAACAGCTCAAAGGTGTGCGCCAGTAGACGTAGGTTATTGGCAGGCGTTGCCGTATCTATCCTCAGGTATGGCGGCCCGTCATGGTCAAGAGCACTGAGGGTAACCAGTTACCTACAGAAACTGGAGAGCACCTACCGCGTGATGTGCCTCAGAGTGATATCTGCCTACCGCACGGTATCACATGATGCATCCTGCGTGATAGCGAGCATGATGCCAGTCGGGCTGGTCATTCGGGAAGATGAGGAGTGCTTTGAGCTACGTGGAAATAGGGGAGCCCGCGAGCGCACCAGGGTGACCTCGGTCGCCAGATGGCAGCGTGAGTGGGACAACTCCTCGAAAGGTAGGTGGACCCACCGGCTGATACCTAGCATATCGAGCTGGGTGGGAAGACCCCATGGGGAAGTTCACTTCCACCTGACACAATTCCTGTCAGGCCATGGCTGTTTCCGTCAGTACCTCCACAGGTTCGGACACGCGGAGGTCCCAGTCTGCCCGGACTGCCCAGGTGTAGATGAAACTGCCGAACACATACTGTTCGTATGTCATCGGTTCGACGTCGAAAGAAGAGCAATGCTTGACGTCTGTGGCTGGGACACAACCCCGGATACCCTTATTCAGCGGATGTGTCAAACGGTGGAGAAGTGGAACGCAGTCTCGGCTGCTACCATCCAGATTGCCAGTAGGCTACAGGTAATCTGGCGAACCGAGCAACAGACGGCGGGCACGGCTAACTAGTGATTGGTTAGTTGGAGCGAAAAAGGCCAAGCGCAAAATAAGAGAGTGAATGGTCTGTTCATGCCGAGGTAGGTTGGCGCAGCGAATGGCAACCGCGTAAGGGGTAAACCCAGCCACCCCGAAGCAAGACAGAAGAGTGAGTGTATAGGCGTATAAGTGGACTGCCTCATGCCAAGACGGGAGGGTCGTAGCGTAGTATGTTGGAACTAAGCTATCGATGCCTCATGGCGTGGCAGAGGAGTGAAAGGGTGAGCATCCAAGTCAGTTTCACACTGCATGTTAAGGGTGAGCATAAAAGTCAGCCTCACAGGTTGGTAGAGGCTAGCACAAAAGTCAGCCTAGCAAGGAATGAAAAAGGTGAGCACAAAAGTCAGCCTCGCATGGTATGTCAGAAGTGGGGCCTAAGAAAAATGTCCCACATGGGATGCCAGAGGGAGTGACAAAGGTACAATAGAGTGGCACGATTGAGAGTGAATCAGGTGATAGGGTGAGCACCCAAGTCAGCCTCACATGGATGGGTAGGGCGAGCACAAAAGTAAGCCTAGCAAGGAATGAGTAAGGTGAGCACACAAGTCAGCCTCGCATGGAACGTAAAAGGTGAGCACAAAAGTCAGCCTCATGTGGGAGTGTTTGAGAGTGAATCAAAGTGTGATTGAGAGAGCACCCAAGTAAGCCTCATACAGGATGTATGATCGCGTGAGTGAGAGTGAATGAGTACATTTAGTACAGCCATCCCCCCAGAAGTAATACCGAGAGGTAGTTCCTGGGAGGAATGATGGCGGAGCCCAATGGAGTTTAGTCGGTATTAATGGCTGGTCACCATTCGAGTCCGACACGCCCCCAGTGCACCCCGTGTGGTAGATTGGACCCTACCGTTAGCACGTGTACTGGGCTAGGACATAAAGGTCTTCTCCATTGTAAAAAAAAACACATACACACATACACACACACATACAGACTTTTTCCGATCTCGACGAACTGAGTCGAATGGGATATGACACTCGGCCCTCCGGGCCGGGATTAGGTTAACGTTTTTCAGAGTGATTGCATAACCTTTCTATATGAGAAAGGCAACATGTAATCTATTATTAACGCCAAAACAGCTTATTCTAGGTCAGTAGTATCTTCCGAGAATTTAATGGAGGCAATATGCCCTTTCTTTTGGTATTGTGCTTTTGCTGATTAATCCCCCTATGAGTGAGATATTTTCACAAATTTTCTTGGAAGTGATTATATCGAAATGATGCCTTCAGCAAATTTGTAGCTCTTACTTTTGCGAATAACTTTACTGAAGACTTCAAATATATATTTTGAATACTTTAAAAGTTATGGCTTGTTGTTTGTTGATTACTCTTTATCGCATATTTATCGTTCAATATAGTAATAATCCATTGAAATAAGCTAAACATTATTTCGATAAAACGAATTTTGTATTTCATTTTACTATCTACAACCGCTAGAAATAATCACCGAACACTTCCAAGTTGTCTGGAAGGAACTTGATAACTTATCAGTACAAAAATGTTCATTTGTGCGAACCTTCTGACTGCCATTTTTCTAACTTATAACCATCGTATCGATCTGAAACATATCGGAAAATGAAAAGCAAAATAAATAACTCCAAGCAACGGCGTAGCCAAGAGAAGGTTTTGGGGTTTAACATTATACAACCCCCTACCCCCCCCCCCCCCACAACACCCAAAAAATATTGGATTGAAGTTGAAATTTTTTTTTTTATTCATTTCGTTTATTTGATAGGCACAAATGCGTTAGCTTGGCGGTGTCAAATGGTTTTGTTTTTACATTTGGATATCTTAAAACTAGGAGGTTACAATGTTGAAATATTTTTTTTACAAAGGAAAAGAAAGTTTACAGCTATCTTAAGACTAGAAATAAGATTCAATATACAAGAGAGGGCCAAATGATTTTTTTATGAAAAAATTTAAGACAAGGGATTCACTTTGATATACAAGAGGGGGAGTAATAGTATTTACGAAATATTTTACGGTTATCTTAAAACTAACAATATAGTTTAGTACACAAAAGGGGGAACAAACATTTATGAGAAACTTCACAGAAATCTTAAAACTAGGGATTCAATTCTATTTACAAGATGGAGGACAAGAGTTTCAATAAAGAGTAAAAATTATAGCTATCTTAAAACTAGGAATACAGAATACTAATTTGAATTTTTTAACTAAAACTTATGCTTGGTCAAGATATTCAGAGGGTGGCTTATTTCCGCATCAGTGTAGCAGCAGTTGTATCACAGGGGAGAGACAGGGAAAGAAGAGCAAAACTTGCAACTTTCGCTCGAACGGGGGGGGGGGGGGGGGAAGGGGGATCAGCGAAACAAATTTGCGCCTCTGTCTAGTAAGTCGTCGAGCACCGGATTGGCGGATGGTATTCTTCGGACCCGCGGGGAATCCTTCAAAAGTCATCGGACCTCGAGTCGCACTCGCTTCAGTTTCCTTCTATGCAGGCGTAGTGGTAAGGGCGACGGCGGTTACATAGTGGCACTCTGGAGCTGATCGGTTCCACAGGGCAGGAGGAAACTCTAAAAACGAGAAATAAAAGAGAGGGGCTAAATTGGGATATTTATCGTTTTTATGAAGGTATAAATAAGGGACATATAGGGGAAATCACGAGTTGCCAGCATATCTCGGACTGGTACATTGGGTGGTCTACCTCGGGCCCGAAGGGATTCCTTTAACTGAGACCTGGCGTCACAATACCCGGCGCATACCCAGACAACGATGTCGTGATAGCCCTCGTCACAAGCGCACAGACTACTCTCTGCAAGCCCAATACGCCGCAATTGCGCATCCATGGTGTAGTGATTGGACATAAGTCGGGACATTACGCGAATAAAATCCCGACCCACATCCATCCCCCCGAACCAAGGCTTCGTTGATACCTTTGGGATAATCGAATGTAGCCATCGTCCAAGTTCCCCATTGCTCCACGAGGTTTGCCAACTGTTGAGCGTCCTCTGACGACAAATACTAAAAAATTCGTTGAAGCAGATTGGTCTTTCGTATATGTCACCATTTAATGCGCCAACCTTTGCTAATGAGTCAGCCTTTTCATTGCCCGGGATAGAACAATGAGAGGGGACCCAAACAAAGGTAATCTGATAAGATTTTTCAGATAACGTACACAGGGACTCCTGTATCTTCCCCAGAAAATACGGGAATTGCTTTTTAGGCTTCATCGCACGAAGAGCCTCGATAGAGCTGAGGCTGTCCGAAACGATGAAGTAGTGATCTGTGGGCAGAGTGTCGATGATCCCAAGGGTGTACTGAATTGCAGCTAACTCTGCGACGTAAACTGAAGCGTGATCATTGAGCTTGAATGAAGCGGTGATAGTATTGTTGAAGATACCGAAACCAGTGGACCCATCGAGATTTGATCCGTCAGTGTAAAACATTTTGTCGCAGTCGACTTCTCGGAATTTATTATAAAATATATTGAGGATCACCTGCGGGCGTATATAGTCCGGGATTCCACGAATCTCCTCCTTCATGGATGTGTCGAAGAATACAGTAGAATCAGAAGTATCTAGGAAACGGACACGGTTGGGATTGTACGAAGAAGGATCGATGCTCTGTGTCATGTAGTCGAAGTACAAGGACATAAAACGGGTTTGAGAATTAAGCTCGACGAGCCTCTCGAAGTTTTCAATCACCAACGGGTTCAGAATGTCGCATCGGATGAGCAATCGATATGAGAGTTCCCAAAATCGATTTTTTAGCGGAAGAACGCCCGCCAGCACTTCGAGACTCATCGTATGGGTCGAGTGCATGCAACCCAAGGCAATGCGCAAGCAACGATACTGGATTCTCTCCAGTTTGATGAAGTGTATGTTCGCAGCTGAGCGGAAACAGAAACACCCGTACTCCATCACCGACAATATCGTTGTTTGGTACAACCTGATCAGATCTCCTGGGTGAGCACCCACCATGTTCCAGTTATTGTTCGGAGAAAATTGATCCTTTGTTGGCATTTCTGTTTCAGATACCTAATGTGACATCCCCAGGTACCTTTAGAGTCGAACCAGACCCCGAGATATTTAAATGTGAAAACCTGGTTGATCGTTGCACCCATTAATAAAAGCTGGAGTTGCGCCGGCTCACGCTTCCTAGAAAAAACAACCAACTCAGTTTTCTCCGTGGAGAACTCAATACCCAGCTGAAGAGCCCAAGCAGACAAATTGTCCAAGGTATTTTGTAATGGTCCTTGCAAGTCGGCAGCTTTGGGCCCTGTAACAGAGACCACACCGTCGTCAGCAAGTTGCCTTAGCGTGCATGAATTGGCAAGACAATCGTCAATGTCATTCACGTAAAAATTGTAGAGCAGGGGACTTAGACATGAGCCCTGGGGAAGACCCATGTAGCTAAATCGCGATGTTGTTAAATCGCCATGCGAAAAGTGCACGTGCTTTTCAGACAACAGGTTTAGCAAAAAGTTATTTAAAATTGGTGAAAGACCATGCTGGTGCAGCTTCTCTGACAGAATGTTGATAGAAACTGAGTCAAAAGCCCCCTTAATATCCAAGAAGACTGATGCCATCTGCTCTTTGTTAGCATAGGCCATTTGGATTTCGGTAGAAAGCAACGCAAGGCAATCGTTCGTCCCTTTGCCTTTGCGGAAGCCAAATTGTGTATCTGACAGTAAGCCATTTGCTTCAACCCA
This sequence comes from Topomyia yanbarensis, assembly GCF_030247195.1. Taxonomy (NCBI): domain Eukaryota; kingdom Metazoa; phylum Arthropoda; class Insecta; order Diptera; family Culicidae; genus Topomyia; species Topomyia yanbarensis. The sequence goes on from NC_080671.1 coordinate 251,950,026, forward strand.
ATTGTCGAGGCGAAACAAGATCATTTTCTCGAACAACTTCCGAATACAGGACAGCATTGCAATCGGCCGATACGAGTTGTGGTCGGAGGCTGGTTTTCCTGGTTTTTGGATGGCGATGACCTTCACTTGCCTCCATTCATAAGGGACAATGTTACCCTCAAGAAACTTGTTAAATAAATTCAACAAGCGCCTTTTTGCAGTGTCAGGCAGATTCTTCAGCAAGTTGAATTTGATTCTGTCTAACCCTGGGGCATTATTGTTGCACGATAAGAGAGCAAGTGAGAACTCCACCATCGAAAACGGTGTTTCGTTCGCGGTATCGTGAGGAGACGCGGCGCGGCACATTTTCTGTACCGGTACAGAGTCCGGACAGATCTTCTTGGCGAAAGCGAATATCCAACGGTTTGAATATTCCACGTTCTCGTTGGTACTATTACGGTTACGCATACGTCGAGCCGTACCCCAAAGAGTGCTCATCGCTGTTTCTCTCGTTAACCCGTCGACGAACCGGCGCCAATAACTGCGTTTTTTGGCTTTCATTAGACTCTTCTTTCGACTTTCTAACGACGCGTACTGTTGATAGCTAGCGGGTAACCCGTCTTCCCGGAAGGCCTTATATGCAGTGGACTTTTCCGCGTACAGCTCTGAGCACTCTTTATCCCACCACAGGGTGGGAGACCGTCCATGGGTATTCGCGCTGGGTACTGGTTTAGTCTGAGCTTGATTCGCACTGTCGAGAATCAAGCCAGCCAAAAACCTGTACTCTTCCTCCGGAGGAAGTTCTTGAGTGGATTCGATTTTAACGGATATCGCGGTCGCGTAACTCTTCCAATCAATGTTCCGTGTGAGGTCATACGAAACATTGATTGTTTCCGATGGTCTTGAACCGTTAGCAATTGAAATCACGATAGGCAAATGATCGCTACCGTGGGGATCAGGGATCACCTTCCACATGCAATCTAACTGTAACGATGTCGAGCAAAGCGACAAATCCAACGCGCTTGCGCGTGCTGGTGGTGTAGGAATCCGCGTCATTTCTCCCGTGTTTAAGATGGTCATGTTGAAATTATCGCAAAGATCTTGGATTAATGTTGATCTATTATCATCATGAAGACAGCCCCATACCGTACCGTGCGAGTTAAAGTCTCCCAGAACTAGCCGCGGTGCCGGTAAGTATTCCGTGATATTACAAAGCGTTCGGTGCCCTACCGAGGCTCTAGAAGGAATGTAGATGGAAGCAATAAGGTAGGTAGGAATGTAGATGGAAGCAAAGGTATTTACCTTTGATTAAAACTTGACAAGCGACAATTTCAATGCCTGGTGTCGAAGGGAGGTTAATTCGGTTGAAAGAATAGCACTTTTTGATCCCCAAAAGTACTCCTCCATAGGGGTTTTCTCGATCCAGACGAATTATATTAAAGTCGTGGAAGTTGAGATTTATATCGGAAGTTAACCAAGTTTCACATAATGCGAAAGCATCACATTTTAAACTATTTAGTAAAAATTTAAAGGAGTCGATTTTCGGGAGAATACTTCTGCTGTTCCACTGTAGAACAGTGATCGAATCGGTGACCTCGTTCGATGACTGAGCCATCGAAGGATACGATCGCTACAAGGAGGGGCCATTTAGTAGTCAACTGCTTCAAAAATGTTTGCACTATAGAGAGAAAACGTATCAGAAGGCTTTTAAGAGGATCAGTAACATTGAAAGCTGTGAAAATTAAGTCCACTATGTCAGAAAATTTCATTAGTCCGCTACTGGACTGAGTATCTGTTTGAAAAAAGCGACACTTGGGGTTTTTGGTGTCCCTGAAAGTGGTGGGTACTCCTTGTTAGAATTAAGTTAGTCCTGGAGCAAATTGCTTCGGCTTTTGTGCATCACTTCCGTTGGATTTATTGATTGTAGTTGGCGCACTCTGAGTGGACGACACCTTGGCACCCTTACGAGGCAATGTAGGGGAGGCTGGATTTCTCCTCTTCCTGGATTCCCCTGGGTTAACCAAAGATGTTCCCTCTCGTGGGTCGTCAGATTCTTGCTCAACGTTAGCCAAACCAGCATAGGGATTTTCGGACAGGACAGATGGCAAAGCATTCTTTAGCATTTCTGCATAAGAACGCCTTGAGCGTTTCTTAAGGGAGCGCTTAATTTTATCCCCGCGCTGCTTGTACGCAGGACATGATTTAAGAGCATGTGAAGGGCCCCCGCAGCAAATACACTTTTCAGTTTCTTTGTCGCAAGAGTCATCCTCATGCTGTCCTTCGCATTTGCCGCATCGTTTCTTATTTCCACAATATGTGGCTGTGTGGCCCAACTGCTTGCAATTGCTGCAGCTCATGACCCGCGGTACAAACAGGCGAACTGGTAGGCGAACCTTGTCAAGGAGGATGTAGTTGGGAAGAGAGGACCCGGCGAATGTCACCCGAAGCGAGCCTGATAGAGAGTAGGTAGTCTTACCTCCCTCGGTGTTTGCGGTATACAATTTCGGCCATTTAAGCACGAGGGCAGAGCGTTATATAAACGGGAATGTGTCTTATTATTTGATTACAAGGTAGAGTAAAAGTAGAGAAAAGGAAAGAAAGCAAACGAGGAAAAAAAATCAAGCAAAACTTATCTGCAAACAACGTCGATTGTTCCGCACCAGCGAAAACAATGTACTGGATTTACTGCCGGCACCAGCAGAATGGCAGCTAGCGAACGAACAAAGGATGACCTTCACTCACTGAAATTTACACACCGAAAACCACTGTGAAATATAACGATCCGTTCCGTTCAAAGGTTGGGAGACGTGAAAATTTATTGATGCAGACTGATTTAATCCAATATTACAATAACAATTATCTGATCCGTAGATTGATAACCTGTTGTTGTTAACATCATTAGGACTTTTGATAAATTGTCGGAATGGGGTCCTGATATGTAACTGATCTATTGGTTTTGATTTCACAGTTGTCTAATTGCATCAATATCCAATTCCTGCCTGAAAACATTCCAATAGAAAATTCCAGAGTTCTGTAATCAATCATAATCCTCAGATTTATTTTCAAATCGAGCTCGTTTTTGTAGAGATGTACTGTAATAAGGGTCTTTATTTAATAGGAAGCGAAGTTAAAATTGGTTTAATGAAACATAGAACTGCTCACCAAAAAAATGCATAACTTTCAACATTTGCTAAAAATGTTTTTGCCTTTCTCATTCACTCTAAAATTCGTCAATCTAATCCCTACCCGGAGAGCCGCGTGTCATATGCCAATCGACTGAGTTCGTCGAGATCGGAAAATGTCTGTGTGTGCATGTGTGTATGTGGAAAAAAATGTGACCTCTCTTTCTCAGAGATGGCTAGATCGATTTGCACAAAGTTAGTCTCAAATGAAAGGTACAACCTTCCCATCGGCTGCAATTGAATTTTTTATTGATTGGACTTCCGGTTCCGGAGTTACGAGTTGAAGAGTTCAATCACACAGCAAATTCCCATATAAACTGAAATGAAAAAATTTCAAAATCAAATTTGTATTTTTGATGCCAAATGATCTTAAAATGCATGAAACATTGAGATTTGATGTAAACTCGAAAAAAATAATGTTTGACAAAAATTGATTTTTTTGGACTTTGGTACATTTTTGCCTTTCTCATATACAAAGGTTATGCAATCACTCTAAAAATCGTCAATCATACCGGCCCGGAGGGAGTATGCAGTGAGGGGTTACTACTTTAAAGTTACAACTAGTTTAAAATTTCTTAACAAGTTGAAAATTTTCGGCAGGACCCGGACCTCCCGGATCTTTCTCCATGATCCGCCGCTGGTTTCAAGCGATGTTTCAGTATCACATAGTATCTCAAGATCGTGGCTGTCGATCCATTGTATGTATGTGCAAATCGTACTGAACATGTAATATTCGTTTCCACCATTGTATTGAACATAACCAGCCATGGAATCGTAGTCTGGACAAATGAGACAAGCACAATTGCACCACTAGGTGGATTAAAACAGGTTTTTATTTTGGGAATGCGTCGAGTTGAGACGAAAACGTAATATGATTAATAACTAGGATAACACTTTCCGAATGTAGAGAGAAATTTATGAAAAATGACGATTTCCATTCGATTCTAGCAGGTTCTGATCGATTTTGATGAGCATTTGATTTTTGTTGTATGACCAATTACATGCATAGGTCAAATGTTTAAAAATAATAATTTAAGGTCAAGATAGCATCATTTTGAAACCGCCAATTTCGGAGGTTTAGTATCTTCGATGAGTTTTACAAACGTTAAACAGCGCATCATTTGATAAAATAATGTTGACGGTATATCGTCCAAGAAGTATTTATGGTGAATTTCTCAGGTTAATATTCATGACTACAATAAAGTTTCAACGAATTCGCTAAAGACACGAACTCTGTTACTATTACCTGAAAAATTAATTCTGAATAATTTTAAAACTTCAAAAATTACGGTTTCGGAATTATGCCGTTTGGACAGTATGATCGATTTTCACCAAACCCCCACCAATTGTAAAATTGGTATTGTAAAAAACGTAAGGGCGATACTTCAATGCTGATAGGTGGGACCGAAAAAGTAAACAATCGCCAAAGGGACCATATACTATATATATACTATCATTTTGTCAATTTCAATAGCAAACACAAATTTTAATTTAATAATTTCGAATACTTCATGAAGTTTTGGGTTTTGATCACTGAATCATGCAATCTAGGATGTAAAAAACAATAGTTCTTAAATAGGAAATAAAACCAAGTCTGGAAATATTCACTGTTGATTTTCTTTGAATGGTGTCACTGCTAGTATCGCTTTTTTCAAGGAAAAGCGTTGATTTCTTAGTTCTCAGTCGCGTTGGAAATTTGAGTAAAGTATAAACTTCAAATCGATTCCGAAAAAAATTCGATTTTTTTGGCTCAGTACAATATATAACCCCTTTAGGAAAATTCAGTTTTCCCATCACAATGCATTGATTGAGGAATTTAGATATTTTATTAACAGAGCATTAGCAATAATTCGTTTGTATGTCTATTTTATGGGCCATTTTTTCGCTTTCCCATTGATTTGGTTTGATATTTCACTGATGTTGTCCTATGCTTATTTGAGCGATTCTCTGAGTCCTGCCACTATCCCATGTAGTATGAATATCGCGAAGCATCCAGTTCCAAATGTTCTCAAACGATATAATATCCGAAGAAAGTGATAAGAGTTACAAGAAATGTCTCATCACACTGTTAGGTGGATTAAAAGCGTTTTTACATCCTAGATTGCATGATTCAGTGATCGAAACCCAAAACTTTTTAAAGTATTAGAAATTATTAAATTAAAAGTTGTTTTTGCTATTGAAATTGACAAAATGATAGTATCGCCCCTTTGGCGATTGTTTACTTTTTCGGTCTCACCTATCAACATTGAAGTATCGCGGGCGAAACTTTAAATAAACAAACAAAAATACAGTTTCGCCCGTTGTATTTTTTGCTGTAGTTTAAGAAAGCAATATCGTAGAATCAAAATTTTTAGGTTAATTTGTTGCGTTTCAAAGCCCTAATTCGCATGTATGAAAAAAGCCCTATGTTTACATTTGTAAGTATCGCCCTTTTCACAAAAAAGCCATGAAATGAAATCGCAGCTCCTGATATCACGCTATCTCTGAAGTGCATGAGTGCATAGTTTCAAATTTTACTGCGACATCGACTTTTTCTAAAGGTAACTTCCCAGTAGTATCCTTGATTTGAATTATTATCGCTAATCCTAATGCCAAAGAACAAATAAAAACCTCACGAAAACGAACCGTTTGGGAAAATCATCATCATTACTGGAATTTTCATTTTCACGAAACTTTTCGATAACCTTCCGTCACTTGCGTTAATGCACTGGGTGCACAGTGCTCTGAAAATCTAGCGAAATCGTTTTAGGGCATCAGCGGGTCTGTAAAGAATACTAAAAATTAATTTCTATTCCACAATTTTCAGTTCAGCAATTCGAGAGATCGTGCTCACCGCAAGCCATGAAAAATAGACTACGTTGTGAAGCGATGGTCACTATTTATTAAAAAATCACGTTAAATGAAAAATTAAGCTATTAAAAAAATTCAAATAGTTTATAATTTTCACAATCTTATTAGGAAAAATTGTTTAATAAGCTATTGTGGACAAAAAAAGCTGAAAATTTCAGTATTTTCTCTATCTGCAACATATAAACCCTTAAGTATACCAATTAATTTGTATACGAATTGGAATAGGTTCGCCAAATTTTGGAAGAAGTCTATAAAATAACCCCTTGAAAACTACCTAAAAATTGTTGTAGTTCGATGCAATGAAAAAATCTCCAAAAATGAAATGCACCTATTAATGTGAAACACAGTAAATAAAACCTGTTTTAATCCACCTAGCGGTGCAATTGTCCCTTTCTCATTTCTCTAAACTATGGCACGGAGGTTTTTTATGTTCAACATAATTGTGGAAATGTCTATTACATTCTTAGTACACTTTGCACTTATACACAATGGCATGCCAGCCACGAACTTGATGAGCTACGTGTCGACGACGAAACACTTGAAACAAAAAAATATCATATTCCATTAGCCTAATCAGCATTAGATCAATGTTATCTGCTGGCTAACTCATTTTGTCATGCGGGGGTGGGTATGTGAGGAGGGCGAAAGTCCCATGAACGAACGACTCCCCAGCTTAAATTGGTATGCTTTGTGATATAGTGGTGGTTTAAAGATGATGGGGTTGAAAGGGAGGGGTATGAGGGCTGGATGGGGTGGTGGTCTGAGGGGTGATTTAAGAAGATTTTTAAAGGAGGGGAGTGAACAGTAGAGGGGGGGGGGTGTAACTCCTCTCCGTAAACCATCAACTACGCCCCTGTTAAAATCCAGAAACCTTATGCGAGTCGAAAAAAAAAGGTTGACGTTTTTCAGAGTGATTGCATAACCTTTCTATATGAGAAAGTCAAAAATGTGCCAAAATCCAAAAAAGAGAATCGTCGTCAAATTTTTTTTTTCGAGTTTGCATCAAATCTCGACGTTTCATGCACCTTGAACACATTTAGCATCAAAAATAAAAATTCTATTTTTTATTTTTCCTATAGTTTGTATGAGAAATTTCTGTGTGGCCGCACTCTGAAACCCGTAACTCCAGAACCAGAATTCCGATCGATCCAAAATTCAATAGCAGCCGATGGGAAGGTTGCACCTTTCATTTGAGACTAAGTTTGGGCAAATCGGTCCAGCCATCTCTGAGAAAAATGAGTGACATTATTTGACACATACGCACATACATACACACACATACACACACATACACACATACACACACATACATACACACATACACACATACAGACTTTTTCCGATCTCGACGAACTGAGTCGAATGGGATATGACACTCGGCCCTCCGGGCCGGGATTAGGTTGACGTTTTTCAGAGTGATTGCATAACCTTTCTATATGAGAAAGGCAAAAATGTGCCAAAATCCAAAAAAGTGAATCGTCGTCAAATTTTTTTCGAGTTTGCATCAAATCTCGACGTTTCATGCACCTTGAACACATTTAGCATCAAAAATAAAAATTCTATTTTTTATTTTTCCTATAGTTTATATGAGAAATTTCTGTGTGGCCGCACTCTGAAACCCGTAACTCCGGAACCAGAATTCCGATCGATCCAAAATTCAATAGCAGCCGATGGGAAGGTTGCACCTTTCATTTGAGACTAAGTTTGGGCAAATCGGTCCAGCCATCTCTGAGAAAAATGAGTGACATTATTTGACACATACGCACATACATGCATACACACACACATACACACACACATACAGACTTTTTCCGATCTCGACAAACTGAGTCGAATGGGATATGACACTCGGCCCTCCGGGCCGGGATTAGGTAGACGTTTTTCAGAGTGATTGCATAACCTTTCTATATGAGAAAGGCAAAAATGTGCCAAAATCCAAAAAAGTGAATCGTCGTCAAATTTTTTTTCGAGTTTGCATCAAATCTCGACGTTTCATGCACCTTGAACACATTTAGCATCAAAAATAAAAATTCTATTTATTATTTTTCCTATAGTTTATATGAGAAATTTCTGTGTGGCCGCACTCTGAAACCCGTAACTCCGGAACCAGAATTCCGATCGATCCAAAATTCAATAGCAGCCGATGGGAAGGTTGCACCTTTCATTTGAGACTAAGTTTGGGCAAATCGGTCCAGCCATCTCTGAAAAAAATGAGTGACATTATTTGACATATACGCACATACATACATACACACACACACACACACACACACACACACACACACACACACATACACACACATACAGACTTTTTCCGATCTCAACGAACTGAGTCGAATGGGATATGACACTCGGCCCTCCGGGCCGGGATTAGGTTGACGTTTTTCAGAGTGATTGCATAACCTTTCTATATGAGAAAGGCAAAAATGTGCCAAAATCCAAAAAAGTGAATCGTCGTCAAATTTTTTTTCGAGTTTGCATCAAATCTCGACGTTTCATATATATATATATATATATATATATATATATATATATATATATATATATATATATATATATATATATATATATATATATATATATATATATATATATATATATATATATATATATATATATATATATATATATATATATATATATATATATATATATATATATATATATATATATATATATATATATATATAGGGAAACCCTGGCCTATTATGACCGTGGAGGTAATTCGTACCACCTTGATTTCTCAGAAAATCGATAGACTTTCTGACTGTAATACATACTTGTGGAAGCGCCATTCTATAGCATTAATTTTGACAGGACAGCTGAATCTCATTCTTCAGTTTTTTTACATTTCTTATAAAAGAAATATATAGAATTCGCTCAAACTTTCAAGATTTTTTCCGAGGCCCGGAGGGCCGAGTCTTATATACCAATCGACTCAGCTCGACGATTTGGGACAATGTCTGTGTGTGTGTGTGTATGTAACGGACAAATTCTCATTCGTGTTTCTCAGCAATGGCTGAACCGATCTTATCCAAACCAAATTTATATGAAAGAACTAAAAAACAGTATGAACGCTATTAATTTGTTTTTGATTCTGATGTTTAGTTTCCAAGATATGAATGTTTGAATGCGTAAAAATGGCGTTTTTCGCAGTTTTTTTTAATTATCTGCCGAAAATTAAAAATAAAGATTACCAATTTATATGTTTTTAGATAGCTTTAACGAATACCTTTCGAACAAGCTATAGGTTGTTGAAATCGGACTATTATCAAAAGAGATATTAAACATTAAATGCGGACGAAAGATTTTTATCATTTCCCATTGCCAGAAATATGACCAAAAACATGTAATCTATTATTAACGCCAAAACGGCTTATTTTAGGTCAATAGTATCTTCGGAGAATATAATGTAGGCAATATGCCCTTTCTTTTGGTATTGTGATTTTGCTGATTAATCACCCTATGAGTGAGATATTTTCACAAATTTTCTTGTAAGTGATTATATCGAAATGATGTCTTCAGCAAATTTGTAGCTCTTACTTTTGCGAATAACTTTACTGAAGACTTCAAATATCTATTTTGAATACTTTAAAAGCTATGGCTTGTTGTTTGTGGATTACTCTTTGTCGCCTATTTATTGTTCAATATAGTAATAATCCATTGAAATAAGCCAAACAGTATTTCGATAAAACGAATTTTGTATTTCATTTTTGTATCTACAACCGCTAGAAATAATCACCGAACACTTCCAAGTTGTCTGGAAGGAACTTGATAACTTATCAGTGCAAAAATGTTCATTTGTGCGAACCTTCTGACTGCAATTTTTCTAACTTATAACCATCGGATCGATTTGAAACATATCGGAAAATGAGAAGCGAAATAAATTACTCCAAGCAACGGCGTAGCCAAGAGAAGGTTTTGGGGTTGACCACCATACAACCACCGCCCCCCCCCCCCAACGCACCCAAAAAAAAAATTTGAATTGAAGTTGAAAATTTATTGATGCAGACTAATTTAATTAAATTTTACAATAACAATTATCTGATCCGTACATTGATAACCTGTTGTTGCAAACATCATGAGGACTTTTGATAAATTGTCGGAATGGGGTCCTCCTGATATGTAACTGATCTATTGCACTTGATTTCACAGTTGTCTAATAGCAGCAATGTCAAATTCCTGCCTGAAAACATTCCAATAGAAAATTCCAGAGTTCTGTAATCAATCATAATCCTCAGATTTATTTTCAAATTGATCTCGTTTTTGTAGAGATGTACTGTAATAAGGGTCTTTATTTAATAGGAAGCGAAGTTAAAATTGATTTAATGTCTATGAAACATAGAACTGCTCACCAAAAAAATGCATAACTTTCAACATTTGCCAAAAATGTTTTTGTCTTTCTCATTCACTCTAAAATTCGTCAATCTAATCCCGACCCGGAGGGCCGTGTCATGTGCTAATCGACTGAGTTTGTCGATATCGGAAAATGTCTGTGTATGTATGTGTGTATGTGTGTATGTGGAAAAAATGTGACCTCTGTTTCTCAGAGATGGCTGGACCGATTTGCATAGAGTTAGGCTCAAATGAAAGGTACAACCTTCCCATCGGCTGCTATTGAATTTTTTATTGATTGGACTTCCGGTTCCGGGGTTACGAGTTGAAGAGTGCAATCACGCAGCAAATTCCCATATAAACTGAAATGAAAAATTTTCAAAATCAAATTTGTATTTTTGATGCCAAATGACTTTAAAATGCATGAAACATTGAGATGCTTGACAAAAATTGACTTTTTTAGACTTTGGTACATTTTTGCCTTTCTCATATAGAAAGGTTATGCAATCACTCTAAAAATCTTCAATTATACCGGCCCGAGGGGGGTATGCAGTGAGGGGTTGCTACTTTAAAATTAAAACTAGTTTAAAATTTCTTAACAGGTTGAAAAATTTCGGCAGGACCTAGACCTCCCGGATCTTTCTCCATGATCTGCCGCTGGTTTCAAGCGATGTTTCAGTATCACATAGTATCTCAAGATCGTGGCTGTCGATCCATTGTATGTATGTGCAAATCGTACTGAACATGTAATATTCATTTCCACCATTGTATTGAATATAACCAGCCATGGAATCGTAGTCTGGACAAATGAGACAAGCACAATTGCACTACTAGGTGGATTAAAACAGGTTTTTATTTTGGGAATGCGTCGAGTTGAGACGAAAACGTAAGATGATTAATAACGAGGATAACACTTTCCGAATGCAGAGAGAAATTTATGAAAAATGACGATTTCCATTCGACTCTAGCAGTTCCTGATCGATTTTGATGAGCATTTAATTTTTGTTATATGACCAATTATATGTATAGGTCAAATGTTTAAAAACAGTAATTTAAGGTCAAGATAGCATCATTTTGAAACCACCAATTTCGGAGGTTTAGTATCTTAGTAGTATCTTAGTCTTTAGTAAATAATTTTTACGGTATATCGTCCAAGAAATATTTATGGTGAATTTTCTCAGGTTAATATTCATGACTACAATAAAGTCTCAAAAATTTCGCTAAAGACACGAACTCTGTCACTATTTTCTGAAAAAATTATTCTGCATAATTTTAAAACTTCAAAAATTACACTTTCGGAATTATGCCGTTTGGACAGTATGATCGATTTTCACCAAACCCCCACCAAACCGAATTTCTGGCTACGCCGCTGACTTCAAGTAAGTAGAAACAAAGTCGTTCTACACGTTCACAAGAAACTTCTTCGAATGCTGAATATCTATTATAATACATTGAAACCCCGATTTTATCAGCCAAATATGAACATATGTTTGATGGGCTCTAGCAGACGAACAAGACTGAATTCGAGTAAATCCATTCTTGAGCATGTTTTCCTTATCCTGAAGATGGAAATATGCAAAAATAAAAAGTGCATCATAATCAGAAATAGTTATCAGACTACATCAAGGGACGGGAAGAATATTTTAACAGCTTCAGTTTTTTATAAAGAAAAAAAAATTGCCCGATTTAGTCAATGTCCCCATTTTGTCAGCCTAAAATATACCATGAGAGTGATAAAAATGGGTCTTTATTGTATGTATTATTCACTGTGTTTCACATTAATAGATACATTTCATTTTTGGGGATTTTTTTATTGCATCGAACTGCAACAATTTTTAGGTAGCTTTCAAGGGGTTATTTTATAGACTTCTTCCAAAATTTGGCGAACCTATTCCAATTCGTATACCAATTAATTGGTATACTTGAGGGTTTATATGTTGCAGATAGAGAAAATACTGAAATTTTCAGCTTTTTTCCTACACAATATTACGAAAGCTTATTAATTAACATTTTTCCTAATAAGTTTGTGAAAATTATAAACTATTTGAATTTTTTTAATAGTTTAATTTTTTATTTAACCGTGATTTTTAATAAATAGTGACCATCGCTTCACAACGTAGTCTATTTTTCATGGCTTGCGGTGAGCACGATCTCTCGAATTGCTGAACTGAAAATTATGGAATAGAAATTAATTTTTAGTATTCTTTACAGATTAAACTCGCCGCGCAGATAGCTCTGAATTAGACCCGCTGGTGCCCTAAGACGATTTCGCTAGATTTTCAGAGCACTGTGCACCCAGTGCATTTACGCAAGTGACGGAAGGTTATCGAAAAGTTTCGTGAAAATGAAAATTCCAGTAATGATGATGATTTTCCCAAACGGTTCGTTTTCGAGAGGTTTTTATTTGTTCTTTGACATTAGGATTAGCGATAATTATTCAAATCAAGGATACTACTGGGAAGTCACCTTTAGAAAAAGTCGATGTCAAAGTAAAATTTGAAACTATGCACGCATGCACTTCAGAGATAGCGTGATATCAGAAGCTGCGATTTCATTTCAACACTTTTTTGTGAAAAGGGCGATTGTTACAAATGTAAACATAAGGGTTTTTCATACATGCGAATGAGGGCTTTGAAACGCAACAAATTAAACTAAAAATTTTGATTCTACGATATTGCTTTCTTAAACTACAGCAAAAAATACAACGGGCGAAACTGTATTTTTGTTTATTTATTTAAAGTTTCGTCCTCCACGCTCCATGCAAACAAACAGGGCGATACTTTTTTTGCTAGCAGTTTAGAGGCGAAACTGTTATTTTCTGATACAAGCTGTAAATAGTAACAATGATCGCTATTGAAAAAACACGGACGAAATCGGTGGTGTAATACGGTAGTTATTGTAAAAAAACGTAAGGGCGATACTTCAATGCTGATAGGTGGGACCGAAAAAGTAAACAATCGCCAAAGGGGCGATACTATCATTTTGTCAATTTCAATAGCAAAAACAAATTTTAATTTAATAATTTCAAATACTTTATGAAGTTTTGGGTTTCGATCACTGAATCATGTAATCTAGGATGTAAAAACACAATAGTTCTTATATAATAAAACCAAGTCTGGAAATATTCACTGTTGATTTTCTTTGAATGGTATCACTGCTAGTATCGCCCTTTTCAAGAAAAAGCGTTGATTTCTTAGTTCTCAGTCACGTTGGAAATTTGAGTAAAGTATAAACTTCAAATCGATTAAAAAAAATTCGATTTTTTTGGCTCAGTACAATATATAACCCCTTTAGGAAAATTCAGTTTTCCCACCACAATTTAGATATTTTATTAACAGAGCATTAACAATAATTCGTTGGTATGTCTATTTTATGGGCCATTTTTTCGCTTTCCCATTGATTTGGTTTGAGATTTCTAGCACTGCTGTTGTCCTATGCTGATTTGAGCGATTCTCTGAGTCCTGCCACTATCCCATGTAGTATGTGTTATCAAAAACATCGCGAAGCATCAAGTTCTAAACGTTCTCAAACGATATAATATCCGAAGAGAGTGATAAGAGTTATAAGAAATGTCTCATCACACTGTTAGGTGGATTAAAAGCGTTTTAGAAAGGAGAAACTGCATGTTACATTTTTTTTTCTTCCCACAAAACAAAAGTCATTATAATGGTAAAACGTGTTTAATCCACCTAACAGTGTGATGAGACATTTCTTATAACTCTTATCACTCTTCGGATATTATTTCGTTTGAGAACATTTAGAACTTGATGCTTCGCGATGTTTTTGATTACACATACTACATGGGATAGTGGCAGGACTCAGAGAATCGCTCAAATCAGCATAGGACAACATCAGTGCTAGAAATCTCAAACCAAATCAATGGGAAAGCGAAAAAATGGCCCATAAAATAGACATACAAACGAATTATTGTTAATGCTCTGTTAATGAAATATCTATATTGTGGGTGGAAAACTGAATTTTCCTAAAGGGGTTATACATTGTACTGAGCCAAAAAAACCGAATTTTTTTAATCGATTTGAAGTTTTTCGATAACCTTCCGTCACTTGCGTTAATGCACTGGGTGCACAGTGCTCTGAAAATCTAGCGAAATCGTTTTAGGGCACCAGCGGGTCTGTAAAGAATACTAAAAATTAATTTCAATTCCATAATTTTCAGTTCAGCAATTCGAGAAATCGTGCTCACCGCAAGCCATGAAAAATAGACTACGTTGTGAAGCGATGGTCACTATTTATTAAAAATTACGTTAAATGAAAAATTAAGCTATTAAAAAATTTCAAATAGTTTATAATTTTCACAAACTTATTAGGAAAAATTGTTTAATAAGCTTTCGTAATATTGTGGACAAAAAAAGCTGAAAATTTCAGTATTTTCTCTATCTGCAACATATAAACCCTTAAGTATACCAATTAATTGGTATACGAATTGGAATAGGTTCGCCAAATTTTGGAAGAAGTCTATAAAATAACCCCTTGAAAACTACCTAAAAATTGTTGTAGTTCGATGCAATGAAAAAATCTCCAAAAATGAAATGTACCTATTAATGTGAAACACAGTAAATAAAACCTGTTTTAATCCACCTAGCGGCGCAATTGTGCCTTTCTCATTTCTCTAAACTATGGCACGGAGGCTTTTTATGTTCAACATAATTGTGGAAATGTCCATTACATTCTTAGTACACTTTGTACTTATAAACAATGGCATGCCAGCCACGAACTTGATGAGCTACGTGTCGACGATGAAACACTTGAAACAAAAAAATATCATATTCCATTAGCCTAATCAGCATTAGATCAATGTTATCTGCTTGCTAACTCATTTTGTCATGCGGGGGTGGGTATGTGAGGAGGGCGAAAGTCCCTTGAACGAACGACTCCCCAGCTTAAATTGGTATGCTTTGTGATATAGTGGTGGTTTAAAGATGATGGGGTTGAAAGGGAGGGGTATGAGGGCTGGATGGGGTGGTGGTCTGAGGGGTGATTTAAGGAGATTTTTAAAGGAGGGGAGTGAACAGTAGAGGGGGGGGGGGTGGAACCCCTCTCCGTAAACCATCAACTACGCCCCTGTTAAAATCCAGAAACCTTATGCGAGTCGAAAAAAAAGGTTGACGTTTTTCAGAGTGATTGCGTAACCTTTCTATATGAGAAAGGCAAAAATGTGCCAAAATCCAAAAAAGTGAATCGTCGTCAAATTTTTTTTCGAGTTTGCATCAAATCTTGACGTTTCATGCACCTTGAACACATTTAGCATCAAAAATGAAAATTCTATTTTTAATTTTTCCTATAGTTTGTATGAGAAATTTCTGTGTGGCCGCACTCTGAAACCCATAACTCCGGAACCAGAATTCCGATCAATCCAAAATTCAATAGCAGCCGATGGGAAGGTTGCACCTTTCATTTGAGACTAAGTTTGGGCAAATCGGTCCAGCCATCTCTGAGAAAAATGAGTGACATTATTTGATACATACGCACATACATACACACACACATACACACACACATACACAACGGCGTGCAACCGTTAAGGTCAAACGCCGTTTGGGCGAGGTAAGCGAGGGCGAGAGTGACCTCGCTGAGCAGAGTGTTGGTACCAGCAACCCGGCGCGACCGGGGCAGGGGGCCTCAAACCCTGGACGCTGGTTACCAGGAAGAAGCCGGCACCGACACCAGACGTACCGCGGCCCGCGAAGAAGGCCAAGGACAGAGGCGAGGCCTTGTGGTTGAAAACCGACAAGGACAAATATGCCGATGTCCTAAAGTCGATGAAGGCGGCCGAAAGCCATTCGGCCCTTAGGCAAGATGTGCGTAGCGTGAGACGAACCAACACGGGAGAAATGCTCCTGGTGCTGAAGCGAGGCGCACAATCTAGTGCGGTATACAAGGCCTTGGCCCAAGAGGTCCTTGGTGAAGGCGCCCAAGTCAGGTCGCTAGGGGCGGAAACGACTCTCCAGTGCAAGCACTTGGACGAGTTCACGACCGCAGAAGACGTCGTCGCAGCCGTTAAGGAGCACTGCGACGTCACAATCGAGCGGGCCTCTGTGCGATTGAGAGATGGACCCTCTGGCACCCAAGTAGCCTACCTCAGGCCACTGAAGGCGGATGCCAAAAAGGTAACCGAGAAAGGGAAGCTGAAGATCGGCTGGTCGGTATGCCCTATTAGCATACCCCAGCCGCCTTCAGTGGATAGGTGATATCGGTGCCTTGAGTCCGGCCACAAAGCCTACGAGTGCAAAGGCATAGATAGGAGCAAACTATGTCGTCACTGCGGCGAGGAGGGACATAAAGAGCGGGGGTCACTAAGGCACACAAGTGCCTTATCTGCACCGCTAAGAAGCAAGCCCATAAACATGCTATGGGCGGACCTTCGTGTCCCTTCGGTGAGTTAAATAAGAAGAAGCCGTGAACGTCACACAACTAAATCTTAACCATTGTGCAGCAGCCCAACAGCTGCTGTGGCAGTCGGTCTCGGAGTCGAGGACAGATGTCGCCCTTTTATCAGACCCGTACCGCATCCCTGCCGGCAACGGCAATTGGGTGTCGGACGGGTCTGGAATGGTGGCAATCTGTACAACGGGACGGTTCCCGGTTCAAGAGGTAATACACCACTCCGCCGAGGGTGTGGCGATTGCCAAGATCAATGGTGTGTTCTATTGCAGCTGCTACGCCCCACCAAGGTGGCCAATAGAACAGCTCTACCAGATGATCGACAGGCTCTCGTCAGACCTAGTGGGCCGGAAACCGGTAGTCATAGCGGGAGACTTTAACGCTTGGGCAGTGGAGTGGGGCAGCCGCTGTACAAATAGCAGGGCTCAAGCGCTAATGGAAGCGCTTGCGAAACTCCATACTGTGCTAGCTAATAATGGCTCCGCTAGTACATTCCGTAGAAACGGAGTGGAGGCGTGGATTGACCTAACATTTGCCAGCCCGAGTCTGGCTCCAGGCATGGAATGGAGGGTAGACGAAGGCTACACCCATAGCGATCATTTAGCAATCCGCTTTAAGATCAACTATGGTGTGCAGCATCCGAGGGCGGGAGATCCCTGTCAGGTACGCTGGTGGAAGTCCAATCACTTCGACAGCGAAGCTTTCACCGCGGCCCTGGGACTGGAGGCCAACACCGACAGTCTAAGCGGGGATGCGCTGGTAGCTGTTCTATCACGCGCGTGCGACGCCACTATGCCGAGAAAAACACTGCCAAGAAACGGTAGATGCCCGGTATACTGGTGGAGTGCCGAGATTGCAGCTCTACGGTCAGCCTGCCTCAGAGCTAGACGTAGGATGCAAAGAGCTCGCACCGAGGATGCAAGAGAGAACCGCCGTGAAGTGTTGGCCCTTAACAAGGCTATTAAAAGCAGCAAGAGAGCGTGTTTCGACAACCTGTGTGAGAGTGCCAACGCGAATCCGTGGGGTGACGCCTACCGGATTGTGATGGCCAAGACCAAAGGGGGCTCCTCACCCCCAGAACGGTCTCCGGACCGGTTGGCAACGATTATCGAAGTGCTCTTCCCGTCTCGAGCCACAAGCCCCTGGCCACCTGCACTACGAGACAGTGCGGGCACGGCCGAAATGGTGGCTCAAGTGACGAATGAAGAACTACTCGCAGTGGCTAAATCCCTAGCAATGAACAAAGCTCCAGGGCCGGATGGAGTTCCAAACAACGCTCTCAAGGCAGCGATCATAGCGAACCCGAACATGTTCAGGCTAGCTATGCAGAGATGCCTTGACGAGTGCCGTTTCCTAGATAGATGGAAAAGGCAGAAATTGGTGCTGTTGCCGAAGCCCGGGAAGCCGCCAGGCGACCCATCGGCGTACAGACCAATCTGTCTGATCGACACGACTGGCAAACTGCTTGAGAGGATCATCCTCAACAGGCTCACCCCGTACGCGGAAGGTACGGACGGTCTGTCAAGCAACCAGTTTGGCTTTCGGAAGGGTAAGTCCACAGTGGACGCTCTCAACTCAGTGATAAATACTGCCGAGATAGCGATCCAACGAAAAAGGCGAGGAATTCGATACTGTGCGTTAGTGACACTCGACGTGAAGAACGCATTTAACAGCGCAAGCTGGGATGCCATCGCGCTCTCGTTACACCGGCTTAGCCTACCGGTGGGTCTGTACCGGATCTTGGAAAGTTACTTCCAGAACCGCGTACTGCTATACGAGACCGATGCCGGTCAGAAAAGGGTTCCGATTACCGCCGGAGTCCCGCAGGGCTCGATCCTAGGCCCGGTGCTATGGAACCTCATGTATGACCGGGTTCTGAGACTGAAGTTCCCTCCTGGGGTCAAGATCGTCGGCTTTGCCGACGACGTAACCTTGGAGGTCTACGGGGAGTCAATTCCTGAGGTAGAACTAACCGCAGAACACGCGATCAACACGGTGGAGGAATGGATGAGCGCGAGAGGCCTGGAGCTCGCTCATCATAAGACGGAGGTAGTTATCGTCAACAACCGCAAGTCGGCACAACATGCAGTTATCCATGTGGGAGAAGTCGCGATCACTTCACAGCGAAATCTGAAGTCTCTCGGAGTCATTATAGACGACAAGCTGACCTTCGGCAGCCATGTCGACTATACGTGCAAGAGAGCGTCGACTGCTGTTGCGGCACTATCGAGAATGATGTCCAACAGCTCAAAGGTGTGCGCCAGTAGACGTAGGTTACTGGCAGGCGTTGCCGTATCTATCCTCAGGTACGGCGGCCCGTCATGGTCAAGAGCACTGAGGGTAACCAGTTACCTACAGAAACTGGAGAGCACCTACCGCGTGATGTGCCTCAGAGTGATATCTGCCTACCGCACGGTATCACACGATGCATCCTGCGTGATAGCGAGCATGATGCCAGTCGAGCTGGTCATTCGGGAAGATGAGGAGTGCTTTGAGCTACGTGGAAATAGGGGAGCCCGCGAGCGCACCAGGGTGACATCGGTCGCCAGATGGCAGCGCGAGTGGGACAACTCTTCGAAAGGTAGGTGGACCCACCGGCTGATACCTAGCATATCGAGCTGGGTGGGAAGACCCCATAGGGAAGTTCACTTCCACCTGACACAATTCCTGTCAGGCCATGGCTGTTTCCGACAGTACCTCCACAGGTTCGGGCACGCAGAGGTCCCAGTCTGCCCGGACTGCCCAGGTGTAGATGAAACTGCCGAACACATACTGTTCGTATGTCATCGGTTCGACGTCGAAAGAAGAGCAATGCTTGACGTCTGTGGCTGGGACACAACCTCTGATACCCTTATTCAGCGGATGTGTCAATCGGTGGAGAAGTGGAACGCAGTCTCGGCTGCTACCATCCAGATTGCCAGTAGGCTACAGGTGATCTGGCGAACCGAGCAACAGACGACGGGCACGGCTAACTAGTGATTGGTTAGCTGGAGCAAAAAAGGCCAAGCGCAAAAAAGGGAGTGAATGGTCTGTTCATGCCGAGGCAGGTTTGGCGCAGCGAATGGCAACCGCGTAAGGGGTAAACCCAGCCACCCCGAAGCAAGACAGAAGAGTAAGTGTATAGGCGTATAAGTGGACTGCCTCATGCCAAGACGGGAGGGTCGTAGCGTAGTATGTTGGAACTTAACTATCGATGCCTCATGGCGTGGCAGAGGAGTGAAAGGGTGAGCATCCAAGTCAGTCTCACACGGCATGTTAAGGGTGAGCATAAAAGTCAGCCTCACATGGTATGGTAGAGGCTAGCACAAAAGTCAGCCTAGCAAGGAATGAAAAAGGTGAGCACACAAGTCAGCCTCACATGGTATGTCAGAAGTGGGGCCTAAGAAAAATGTCCCACATGGGATGCCAGGGGGAGTGACAAAGGTACAATAGAGTGGCACGATTGAGAGTGAATCAGGTGATAGGGTGAGCACCCAAGTCAGCCTCACATGGTATGGGTGGGGCGAGCACAAAAGTAAGCCTAGCAAGGAATGAGTAAGGTGAGCACACAAGTCAGCCTCGCATGGAACGTAAAAGGTGAGCACAAAAGTCAGCCTCATGTGGGAGTGTTTGAGAGTGAATCAAAGTACGATTGAGAGAGCACCCAAGTAAGCCTCATACAGGATGTATGAACGCGTGAGTGAGAGTGAATGAGTACATTTAGTACAGCCATCCACCCAGAAGTAATACCGAGAGGTAGTTCCTGGGAGGAATGATGGCGGAGCCCAATGGAGTTGAGTCGGTATTAATGGCTGGTCACCATTTGAGTCCGACACGCCCCCAGTGCACCCCGTATGGTAGATTGGACCCTACCAATAGCACGTGTACTGGGCTAGGATATAAAGGTTTTCTCCATTGTAAAAAAAAACACACACACACACATACAGACTTTTTCCGATCTCGACGAACTGAGTCGAATGGGATATGACACTCGGCCCTCCGGGCCGAGATTAATTTGACGTTTTTCAGAGTGATTGCATAACCTTTCTATATGAGAAAGGCAAAAATGTGCCAAAATCCAAAAAAGTGAATCGTCGTCAAATTTTTTTTCGAGTTTGCATCAAATCTCGAAGTTTCAAGCACCTTGAACACATTTAGCATCAAAAATAAAAATTCTATTTTTAATTTTTCCTATTGTTTATATGAGAAATTTCTGTGTGGCCGCACTTTAAAACCCGTAACTCCGGAACCAGAATTCCGATCGATTCAAAATTCAATAGCAGCCGATGGGAAGGTTGCACCTTTTCTTTGAGACTAAGTTTGGGCAAATCGGTCCAGCCATCTCTGAGAAAAATGAGTGACATTATTTGACACATACGCACAAACATACACACACACATACACACACATACATACACACATACGCACACATACAGACTTTTTCCGATCTCGACGAACTGAGTCGAATGGGATATGACACACGGCCCTCCGGGCCGGGATTAGGTTGACGTTTTTCAGAGTGATTGCATAACCTTTCTATATGAGAAAGGCAAAAATGTGCCAAAATCCAAAAAAGTGAATCGTCGTCAAATTGTTTTTCGAGTTTGCATCAAATCTCGACGTTTCATGCACCTTGAACACATTTAGCATCAAAAATTAAAATTCTATTTTTAATTTTTCCTATAGTTTTCATGAGAAATTTCTGTGTGGCCGCACTCTGAAACCCGTAACTCCGGAACCAGAATTCCGATCGATCCAAAATTCAATAGCAGCCGATGCACCTTTCATTTGAGACTAAGTTTGGGCAAATCGGTCCAGCCATCTCTGAGAAAAATGAGTGACATTATTTGACACATACGCACATACATACATACACACTCACATACACACACACATACACACACACACAAACATACACACACATAAAGACTTTTTCCGATCTCGACGAACTGAGTCGAATGGGATATGACACTCGGCCGGGATTAGGTTGACGTTTTTCAGAGTGATTGCATAACCTTTCTATACGAGAAAGGCAAAACATACAATAAAGACCCATTTTTATCAGTCTCATGGTGTATTTTAGGCTGACAAAATGGGGACATTGACTAAATCGGGCAATTTTTTTCTTTATAATAAACTGAAGCTGTTAAAATATTCTTCTCGTCCCTTGATATAGTCTGATAACTATTTCTGATTATGATGAATTTTTTATTTTCGCATATTTCGCATATCTTCATGATAAGGAAAACATGCTCAAGAAAGGATTTACTCGAATTCAGTCTTGTTCGTCTGCTAAAGCCCATCAAACATATGTTCATATTTGGCTGATAAAATCGGGGTTTCAATGTGTTAGAATAGATATTCAGCATTCGAAGAAGTTTCTTGTGAACGAGTGTAGAACGACTTTGTTTCTATTTACTTGAAGTCAGCGGCGTAGCCAGAAATTCGGCTTGGTGGGGGTTTGGTGAAAATCGATCATACTGTCCAAATGGCATAATTCCGAAACCGTAATTTTTAAAGCTTTAAAATTATGCAGAATTAATTTTTCAGAAAATAGTAACAGAGTTCGTGTCTTTAGCGAATTTGTTGAGACTTTATTGTAGTCATGAATATTAACCTGAGAAAATTCACCATACATACTTCTTGGATAATATACCGTCAACATTATTTTATCAAATGATGCGCTGTTTAACGTTTGTAAAACTCATCGAAGATACTAAACCTCCGAAATTGGCGGTTTCAAAATGATGACCTTAAATTACTGTTTTTAAACATTTGACCTATACATATAATTGGTCATACAACAAAAATCAAATGCTCATCAAAATTGATCAGAACCTGCTAGAATCGAATGGAAATCGTCATTTTTCATAAATTTCTCTCTACATTCGGAAAGTGTTATCCTCGTTATTAATCATATTACGTTTTCGTCTCAACTCGACGCATTCCCAAAATAAAAACCTGTTTTAATCCACCTAGTGGTGCAATTGTGCTTGTCTCATTTGTCCAGACTACCATGGTTATGTTCAATAAAATGGTGGAAATGAATATAACATGTTCAGTACGATTTGCACATACATACAATGGATCGACAGCCACGATCTTGAGATACTATGTGATACTGAAACATCGCTTGAAACCAGCGGCGGATCATGGAGAAAGATCCGGGAGGTCCAGATCCTGCCGAAAATTTTCAACTTGTTAAGAAATTTTAAACTAGTTTTAATTTTAAAGTAGCAACCCCTCACTGCATACTCCCTCCGGGCCAGTATAATTGACGATTTTTGGAGTGATTGCATAACCTTTCTATATGAGAAAGGCAAAAATGTACCAAAGTCCAAAGAAGTCAATTTTTGTCAAACATCTCAATGTTTCATGCATTTTAAAGTCATTTGGCATCAAAAATACAAATTTGATTTTGAAAATTTTTCATTTCAGTTTATATGGGAATTTGCTGTGTGATTGCACTCTTCAACTCGTAACTCCGGAACCGGAAGTCCAATCAATAAAAAAAAAATCAATTGCAGCCGATGGGAAGTACCTTTCATTTGAGACTAACTTTGTGCAAATCGGTTCAGCCATCTCTGAGAAACAGAGGTCACATTTTTTTCCACATACACACACAGACATACACAGACATTTTCCGATCTCGACGAACTCAGTCGATTGGCATATGACACACGGTTCTCCGGGTCGGGATTAGATTGACGAATTTTAGAGTGAATGAGAAAGGCAAAAACATTTTTAGCAAATGTTGAAAGTTATGCATTTTTTTGGTGAGCAGTTCTATGTTTCATAGACATTAAATCAATTTTAACTTGGCTTCCTATTAAATAAAGACCCTTATTATAGTACATTTCTACAAAAACGAGCTCAATTTGAAAATAAATCTGAGGATTATGATTGATTACAGAGCTCTGGAATTTTCTATTGGAATGTTTTCATGCAGGAATTTGATATTGATGGTATTAGACAACTGTGAAATCAAAACCAATAGATCAGTTACATATCAGGATCCCATTGCGACAATTTATCAAAAGTCCTCATGATGTTTACAACAACAGGTTATCAATCTACGGATCAGATAATTGTTATTGTAATATTGAATTAAATCAGTCTGCATCAATAAATTTTCAACTTCAATCCAATTTTTTTTTGGGTGTTGTGAAGGGGAGGGGGCGGGGGGGGGGGGTTGTATGGTGTTAAACCCCAAAACCTTCTCTTGGCTACGCCGTTGCTTGGAGTTATATATTTCGCTTTTCATTTTCCGATATGTTTCAGATCGATCCGATGGTTATAAGTTAGAAAAATTGCAGTCAGAAGGTTCGCACAAATGAACATTTTTGTACTGATAAGTTATCAAGTTCCTTCCAGACAACTTGGAAGTGTTCGGTGATTATTTCTAGCTATTGTAGATAGTAAAATGAAATGCAGAATTCGTTTTATCGAAATAATGTTTAGCTTATTTCAATGGATTATTACTATATTGAACAATAAATAGGCGACAAAGAGTAATCAACAAACAACAAGCCATAACTTTTTAAGTATTCAAAATATATATTTGAAGTCTTCAGTAAAGTTATTCGCAAAAGTAAGAGCTACAAATTTGCTACAGACATCATTTCGATATAATCACTTCCAAGAAAATTTGTGAAAATATCTCACTCATAGGGAGATTAATCAGCTAAAGCATAATACCAAAAGAAAGGGCATATTGCCTCCATTAAATTCTCCGAAGATACTATTGACCTAAAATAAGCCATTTTGGCGTTAATAATAGATTACATGTTTTTGGTCATATTTCTGGCAATGGGAAATGATAAAAATCTTTCGTCCGCATTTAATGTTAAATATCTCTTTTGATAATAGTCGGATTTCAACAATCTATAGGTTGTTCGAAAGGTATTCGTTAAAGCTATCTAAAACATATAAAGTGTTAATCTATGTTGTCAATTTCGGCAGATAATTTAAAAAAAACTGGAAAAAACGCCATTTCTACGCATTCAAACATACATATCTTGGAAACTAAACATCAGAATCAAAAACAAATTAATAGCGTTCATACTGTTTTTAGTTCTTTCATTTAAAATTGGTTTGGATAAGATCGGTTCAGCCATTGCTGAGAAACACGAATGAGAATGTGTCCGTTACATACACACACAGACACACACGGACATTGTCCCAAATCGTCGAGCTGAGTCGATTGGTATATAAGACTCGGCCCTCCGGGCCTCGGAAAAAATCTTGAAAGTTTGAGCGAATTCTATACATTTATTTTATAAGAAATGTAAACCCGTGATTAAAACAAATTAAAGTGAAAAAATAACAGGTAACTGTTTTGAAAAGCTTGAGGCTCCTATTTTATGGAATGATTTTTGTTTGAGTGAATCACATATTTTTTTAAGACGGTCATCATTTTTGTGCAAAATTAACCGACGGGGCTATTCAGACCGTCAACATACGGGGCATTTCCGACCGCTTCATGATTATCCGCACGTACAAAAAAGGGGTCAAAACTATTGATATTAGAAATATAATTTCTTTCAGGAAGTTTCTTAGAACGAAACTCTCCTTCTTCTCATCTCATTGGATCGGTGA
This sequence comes from Topomyia yanbarensis, assembly GCF_030247195.1. Taxonomy (NCBI): domain Eukaryota; kingdom Metazoa; phylum Arthropoda; class Insecta; order Diptera; family Culicidae; genus Topomyia; species Topomyia yanbarensis. Next base: position 251,975,350 of record NC_080671.1, read on the forward strand.
TTAATTCCCCTAGTAGTAAATTACGAAATTCATTTTCTTCAATAATCCAGATAAAAATATACTCACTTCAGAAAAGCTGTAAAAAGCTTACCACGAAGCAGCGATGCCAGATTTACAGACATGTCTGTATTTTACAGACATTTGATAGTCTCCTACAGACGTAGCCAGCAATCTACAGACTTTTAAAAGAGTAAAAGTGTTTAGCAAAATTGCACTATAGCAACTGTATTCGAATACAAGTGATTCCTTCACAATAGTATTCGAATTTCAATCTAATTTTGAAGTAATATTCTAGTGTAAATGGAGTTTATAAACCATCTACAGATTTTTGCAGACATTTTAATTATTCTTCTACAGACATTTCACAAAAACATGTGGCATCCCTGCCACGAAGATTTTATTGAAGACATAATTATTGTACCTGTGCGTTCAGTCAAAAATAAAAAAGGTGGCGGCCAATCGCCCAAATGTTGCAATTGATAGTCCCCAATTTGCTTCCGTATTTACCGGAAAATTGAAAGGAAATTAGAGCATCCGAGTTGGCAAATATCTTTCCGTTAACCGGTATAGAAATGTAGACTTGTTAGTTCGACGGATCTGTCTATGAGAATTCCATTTCTAGCACATGAGATACATGGGTTTTGACAGTTTGGGAGCGGGAGTATCATTGAGGGCAGCTTCGCACCATTTTGGTATTCCCTCAACGACTTTATTAACCCTCGACGACGCAACGAACAAGTTGAAATGTATCAAAGTGGGGTGCCAACCGATGATTCCGAGTCCAAAGGAGAGCAAATAGCAGTTGTGATTGTGCGCGAAAGAATTCGTCAAAAAAAGATTAACAAAGTAAAAAAACGGAACAAACGGCGAAAAAACGAAATGAAACGACCCCAACCGTCATGCAGTGGCTTGAGCCTTCGTACACAATTGCCATGAACATCAAAGAAAACATATAATTAATTTTTTTAACTCTATTAACCTACTTTTTTGCTTCATAATAATTCTTTACAATAAAAATTTCATAAACATAATTGTATTGTATTTTTATAGGGTGTCTGAATTACCCCGTAGGGTGGTCCGAATTACCCCTACATTGTAAAATGATCGAAAAACGTTGACTTTTGCAAATCGTTGCCTAGCGCTGCTTAGTGCTGGTGAAAATGAATTTTTTTGGTTTCAAAATGTAGCTGAAATTTCAAACTAACAATGAGGACCTTTGACAGGTAATTTTTTTTAACATTTATATATATATATATATATGTATATATATATATATATATATATATATATATATATATATATATATATATATATATATATATATATATATATATATATATATATATATATATATATATATATATATATATATATATATATATATATATATATATATATATATATATATATATATATATATATATATATATATATATATATATATATATATATATATATATATATATATATATTGGGGTGGGGCATTGTTATATGGAAAAACGTAATCATAACCTCATCAACCGAGGACAGCACTTGTTTGGTTCCATTAGGGGTCCCAAACAACTGTGCCAAATTTGGGGTCGATTGGATTTGATCTGGCGTAGCGCATTGCGTAGTATGGGAAAACCTACTTTTTTGCATTTTCAATTTTACAGACTACAATTCTTCCTGCAGTATACCAACAATTAGATAGAAGTATAGTCCAGGATATGGAACAACTTTGCCGAAGGATAACTTGTTTTAGAGACATTTTAACACCATGCATCCTTCGGCAAAGTTGTTCAGCATATCCTGGACTATACTTCTATCTAATTGTTAACATATGTACTGCAGGAAGAATTGTAGTTTGTAAAATTGAAAATGCAAAAAAGTAGGTTTTCCCATACTAATTTCCATACAAATCTCAAACGCAATGCGCTACGCCGGGTCAAATCCAATCGACCCCAAATTTTGCACAGTTGTTTGGGACCCCAAATGGAACCAAAAAAGTGCTGTGCTGAAAAAACGACCATTTTGCCTCACCCATATATATATATATATATATATATATATATATATATATATATATATATATATATATATATATATATATATATATATATATATATATATATATATATATATATATATATATATATATATATATATATATATATATATATATATATATATATATATATATATATATATATATATATATATATATATATATATATATATATATATATATATATATATATATATATATATATATATATATATATATATATATATGGGTATACTAAAAGACTCAGCGCGCTGAATAGTTGCCATGAGATAATTGAGTTTGCAGTGGCCGGTTAAAGCCCTGGTCAGCATGCCGCAGTGGAGCTTCGAAAAATGTAAGAGATTTTTCGAAACCACTGGGCATGATTGTTCTAGAAACGCCTTTGTTTGGCGACACGTTTGTAGATTTCTCCAATAATTGCGGTGCTCGGACGAAGCCCAGGACCGTATTTTTTCCCGCATCCTACTTGTCGAAATTGGCAGCGCGGGCTCAGGACCAACGAAGTCAATCGCTGAACCTGCCCTGGCCAATTCGTCAGCCCATTCATTTCCAGTAATACCGCAATGTCCGGGCACCCAGACAAGGTAGATAGTGTTGACAATGCTTAGTTCTTCGATTTGGGTTCGGCACGCGATCACTAGCTTGGACCGGGATTTGTCTGAGCTAAGGGCCTTGATTGCAGCCTGACTATCGGAGCAGAAGTTTATAACTCTGCCGGACAAACTCAGTTGAAGGGCCGATTGCACCCCGCACATAATCGCAAAAATTTCTGCTTGGAATACAGTGCAGTATCTACCTAGTGAGTGAGATTGTTCCAATCTCATTTCACGACAGTAGACACCAGCACCGGCACGTCCCTCCATCAGAGAACCGTCAGTGTAACAGACTACTTGCGTTTGTTGTTGTCTTTCCATAAAGCCAGACAACCACTCCTCTCGAGAGGGAATCTTCACATGGGATGTCCTGTAAGGAAAACTACAAGTGAGTGTAATATCGCTGGGAGCAAGAATATCTTCACCCCATGTAACCATTTGTGACCACAATCGTGTATGACTGGTAGCAAGATCAACATGATTACTGTTCCAAAGCCCAGTAACCTGCAGTCTGTATGCACATGATAGTGCTTCTTGTTTTAAGTGTATGTGTAATGGTTTGATATTTAAAAGTGCCTCAAGAGCAGCAGTCGGAGTCGTGGTGAAAGCACCAGTCAACGCCATGAGCGCCATTCTTTGCAGATGGTTTAGCTTTGACTGGACTGTCACCACCCCTCCCCTCTGCCACCACACAAGGCATCCGTATGACAGTATTGGACGTACAATTGTCGTGCAAATCCAATAGATGTATTTAGGTTTGAGACCCCAGGTCTTTCTAAAAGCTCGTCTGCACTGCCCGAAAGCCATGCACGCTTTCTTGACTCTGAACTCAATGTGAGCAGACCAATTCAGTTTGGAATCCAATATGACTCCAACGTATTTGACATGATCTGCACATAGTAGCTCAGAATCAAAGAACTGCAAGGGACGAACTCCGGTTGTTATTCGCTTCTTCGTGAAAAGAACCATTGAAGTTTTGCTTGGGTTAACTGATAGTTTAACCTGTCGACACCACTGTTCGATGGCTCTTAATGCCTGTTGCATTAAGTCAAAGATTGTTCCGATGCAAAATCCAGTAATTAGTATATGGTAATCGTCAGCAAACCCGTAGGTTGGAAATCCAAGCTCATTGAGTTTCTTCAACAAGCCGTCAGCTACTAAGCTCCATAACAAAGGTGACAGAACGCCGCCCTGAGGACAACCGCAAATACTCAACTTCCGTAACTCAGCCTGTCGCAGTGACGAGCAAAGTATGCGGTTACTAAGCATTGCGTTTATCCACCCTGAGATACATGCAGGTATCCCATGACCGCGCGTCGCTTCCAGAATAGACTGGAAGGACACATTGTCAAAAGCACCCTCAATATCTAGGAATACACACAAGCTAGATTGCTTGAGCGAGAAGGCTTTCTCAATGTTGTAAACAACATCGTGAAGCAGAGTGATCGTGGATTTCCCACACTGATATGCATGTTGCATTTTGTGCAGTGGATATTCAACTAAACTAACGTTCCTGATGTGATGATCGATTATCCGTTCCAAAGCTTTCAGAAGAAAAGAATTTAAGCTGATAGGCCTAAAACTCTTGGCTTCTTCATAGCTTGAGCGCCCCCCTTTGGGAATAAATCTAACAGTTATTTCTCGCCATGCTTTCGGGATATACCCGGTAGCAAGACTGGAAAGCAAAATCTTTTTCAAGACATATTTAAGAATATCAAATCCCTTTTGCAGTAGCACGGGAAGTATTCCATCTTTTCCGGGTGATTTGTATGGAACAAAGCTGTCAACTGCCCACTTGACCGATTCAGTGGAGACCAATGTGCGTGCTAACGCCCACGAGTCCGAATCACCAGAATGAGATCTGTGAACATTGTTCAACTCCGGATCGATACAACCTGGAAAGTGTGTGTCGAAGAGACAATTAAGAACATCTTTTTCGTCCGTCACATAAACACCATCTCTGGTTTTTAAGGAGTTCATTTGAAAATCATTCGATTTGGAGAGAATTTTATTTAATCTGCTAGCCTCGTTCAGACTAGAAACATTATTGCATAGGCTTTGCCAGCCAGTCCGTTCTGCAGATCTAAGACATTTCTTATATGCACTACGAGCTGACCTGAAAGCCCTGGAGTCATCACGCTGACGCCGGTTCCAAGCTCTTCTCATAACTTTCTTCATTCTTTCAAGCTCAGCCCTCCACCAAGGGGTTCCCCTAGTAGATTTAACAGTACGAAGTGGACAAGCTTCTTCGGAGGATGCTAATATGAATGAGTTTGTCGTATCCACGACGTCATCTAAGTCGTCTAGTTGACTAATTGTTGGAAAATATCCATGAAATTTAGTCGCCAAGTTTTCCAAAAAGAGGTCCCAGTTTGTAGATTTAGGATTACGATATGTCACCACATTGAAGGTGACATCAAAATGATCGAAAAATATATATTTATGATCGGATAGAGACGGTTCAGTTTCATTTGGAACCTGCCAATTTCCCAGTTCATGCAAAATTCTATCAGAGCAAAGTGTTATGTCTAACACCTCCTCCCTCCCAGACCTCGCAAAAGTTGGTCGGTTTCCCACATTCAGAATATGGAGATTTGTACTACTTATGTACTCCATCAGTTCAGAGCCTCTCAGATTGATGTCCGAGCTGCCCCAAATGATGTGATGAGCATTCGCATCACTGCCGATAATGAGCGGAAGCCCATTTCTGCTACAATATGATACAACGCTTTTGAAATCATCAGAAGGAGATGATTCGTTATGCGGTAGGTATGCTGAACAATATATATATTTTTTGTCTACGTTTTCGACAGTCAGTGTAACTTTGACAACACAGATATCGCGAGTTGTGAGCTCCGATATGAGACATGCGTCAATAGCCTTATTTGCAAGAATGCAAGCACGAGGCATTTCACGTGGGTTAGTCATGCCTGTCTTGTTGTAAGCAATGAAGGCAGTGTTAAGTAACTTTCCAAAATAGAAGTTTCCTTTATGGAAATACGGTTCTTGAACCAATGCTATGGAAGCTTTACCTTCCTGCATGAGTCGAGATAAATTCATAGTTGCTGTACGTTTATGTTGGAGATTGATTTATGCTATTCTAACCATTGTTGATTAGAGAACTGTACATTTCATCTCCAACACAAATTGCACAACAACTAGAGGACACCAAGCGAGTTGGGATGTTAACGCATATAGCGAGCCATATCAGGTTTAAATGGGACATGATATTTAATTCCCACGAATGCTCCGTGCGCGACTGGCATATTTTAGACCCTCCAGTCATTAAGTCCTCGGCACGGAACTACACCTTGACTTAGGGTCTCCTACTTTCAGTCGCCTCCTACGACATGGGAGCAGGACTCCAGTGGCTCAATTCTAGGCCGGATACCACACGGCCTCTGGGCAGGTTCATCTGTACACATCGAAATTTGATAATCGAAACTCAACAAAAATTCACCGAACTACCATCAGCCGAGAGTCTCAGCAAACCCCCAGCCAACAAAAATTCGGCAAAATTAAGTGGATCATCGGTGAAAAAAAAAATCTGTGTGTAGAGTGAACGTTCCGCTGCGTAATGCAGCATACTCGGGAGTTCGCCCAACTCTTCCCATGCTCCGTTCGCCATTGAGAATGTTTTAAACCCCCTCAACAATTTTACCCATAGCACGGGTCGCATGACACTATAGAATTGGGGTTCCCTGTTTGGTAGATTTTTACCACTGAAACAGGTAGTCCGTAGTGTAATGCTTAGCCGGTTGAAGCAACCACTACCGACACTACACGGCTTATCTAGGCTGTTCGGTGAAAGAAGCTGACATTGAAGAACAGCTTCCATATTTAAATGGGCAAACAGCCGCAGAAGGAAGGAAGGATAACGGGAGGAGAGGGATTTGGGATATGGGCTAAGCGCTTATTTAAAGGCGGCGCTGGCTCGCCTTGTCAGGGCTGCTTTAGGGCATGTGGTATTTAGGCCTAGAACGTATAGGGCCCACTACCTCGTCCTACCACACCCGCAGTCAGCCCCCGCTGCTGGTTCGGGTCGCGAATCACTAGTTGCTATCGCGATTAAGCATTATCCACCACCTATGACCCGCCCGGTTGCTTGCAGCTCAGCTTCCCACGTAGCGTTCCTCCACCACCACGGGGCCCGTTTTTTCCATATAACAATGTCCCACCCCAATATATATATATATATATATATATATATATATATATATATATATATATATATATATATATATATATATATATATATATATATATATATATATATATATATATATATATATATATATATATATATATATATATATATATATATATATATATATATATATATATATACAGGGTGCGCCAGAAAGTATGTCGGTCCTCCCGTATACAAAAAAATTGTTCTCCTGTATACAAACAGCCATCGGCCTCACGGTCTGCAATGGCAACGAGCTGGGATATAAACACGCTGAGTGAGCGACGGCAACTACACGGATGCGCATATAAACGCTAAGTGGGTATCGTAGTATCAATGCCGGTTGAAATACGTTAATAGTGCGAAGTGCACTGATCGGCTACCCGCGGCACACCGACAGGCGAAACCATACACTACGTCTGTACTGCGAGCAATGGCAATATGAGGCATAGTTCAAAATTAAACAAAATGCAAAATCAATCCCATCCGAGACGGCTGCGAGAGCGACCGTCGCTAGGAAGATCCGCACAAAGCAGAACATGAAACTTCTCTTATTTTACCAGCGAAAGATCCGCACAAAGCAGAATTGAAAACTTCTCTTATTGTACCGGTTGCTGGTCGGGTTCTTCATTGGACTGGCTGTACGTGCCTATACAAACACGCAGCTGGCTTTGCATTTGCAAGCTGAGCGACGGTAACGGGAAGGTGCGCGGCGCACCTAGCGTATGCGTCTATGATTGATGTGCTGCTGTGGTAGCGGTAATACACAGTGCGCGTCTTTTATACGTTGCATGTAAGAGGACACTTACGGGAATTGGATTTTCGCCTACTTGGGTATTTATCCCAGACTGGAAATGTTCTAGCGGAATGTTATACATTAGATTGGCAGTCCGTAGAAGGTTATTTGACATTTTTTGACCCGTTTAGAAGTTATATGCGATACCAGATATAGCAAAAAAGTCACTATTCGGCATTCGAATGACCCTAGTAGCCTTTGCCTACCACCAAAATATCAGCCCCGTACTCGTATTATCAATACCGACTGAGATACGTTCACTACAACATGCCGACCATGCACACTTATAAGGCATAAGTGGAAGTTAGGCAAAAAGCAAAACACTGGTCCATGCCATGGTGTGTGACCGGCACCGGCAGTATGGCGGTACAACACATGCCGATCATGCACACTTATGAGGCATAAGTGAAAGTTAGGCAAAATGCAAAACACTGGTCCATGCCATGGTGTGTGACCGGTACCGGCAGTATGGCGGTACAACACATGCCGGTCATGCACACTTATGAGGCATAAGTGGGACTTAGGCAAAATGCAAAACACACCACTAGTAGGCTTTGCCTACCACCAAAACATCAGCCCCGTACTCGTAGTATCAATGCCGGCTGAGATGATTCCACCGTGTCGGAGGCAGTGGGTACCCGCAGTGACATACACCACACCTCGGCCGATCGACTCGGCCGTATGGGTGGTGATGATTATTATCAGCGTAAATGGCAGTAGTAAATTAATCCTCATGTTGATGAAAATCTATCTATAGGGAGTGTGGTAATCGTGAAGATGTATGGCAAAAAGGCATTTCCGACTATCACAGTGTATGCGGGTATACCAGAGGTCCGAGGCACTGGTAACGGCCACCCGAAAACACTACTCCCACTGGCGGGTTCAAATTGAGCGAGCGGTAGAGGTTTTGGAAAGGAAAAAAGTCGAACGTAATGCGAGGGTATGCGGCAAGCCTAGCCATATGGTCCACTACGATACAGGCGGTCTGTCCGGCGGTGCACGGGTGGATGTATCGAAGGTATGCAAAATGCAAATACGCAATGTATGAATGGGTCCGTATGGCAGCCAAGAGGCAAAAGCGTGTAAGAAGGTTGGCTTGTAGTGATGAGAGGATGGCTGGCTGGACATAGAGAAGTTATGCAAAATGCAAACACGCAATGTATGAATGGGTCCGTATGGCAGCCAAGAGGCAAAAGCGTGTAAGAAGGTTGGCTTGTAGTGATGAGAGGATGGCTGGCTGGACATAGAGAAGTTAGGCAAAATGCAAACACGCAATGTATGAATGGGTCCGTATGGCAGCCAAGAGGCAAAAGCGTGTAAGAAGGTTGGCTTGTAGTGATGAGAGGATGGCTGGCTGGACATAGAGAAGTTATGCAAAATGCAAACACGCAATGTATGAATGGGTCCGTATGGCAGCCAAGAGGCAAAAGCGTGTAAGAAGGTTGGCTTGTAGTGATGAGAGGATGGCTGGCTGGACATAGAGAAGTTATGCAAAATGCAAACACGCAATGTATGAATGGGTCCGTATGGCAGCCAAGAGGCAAAAGCGTGTAAGAAGGTTGGCTTGTAGTGATGAGAGGATGGCTGGCTGGACATAGAGAAGTTATGCAAAATGCAAATACACATTGTGTGTATGGGTCCGTATGGCAGCCAAGAGGCGAAAGTGTGTAAGAGGGTTGGCTTGTAGTGATGAGAGGATGGCTGGCTGGACATAGAGAAGTTATGCAAAATGCAAATACACATTGTGTGTATGGGTCCGTATGGCAGCCAAGAGGCGAAAGTGTGTAAGAGGGTTGGCTTGTAGTGATGAGAGGATGGCTGGTCGGACATAGAGAAGTTTTGCAAAATGCAAATACACATTGTGTGTATGGGTCCGTATGGCAGCCAAGAGGCGAAAGTGTGTAAGAGGGTTGGCTTGTAGTGATGAGAGGATGGCTGGTCGGACATAGAGAAGTTTTGCAAAATGCAAATACACATTGTGTGTATGGGTCCGTATGGCAGCCAAGAGGCGAAAGTGTGTAAGAGGGTTGGCTTGCAGTGATGAGAGGATGGCTGGTCGGACATAGAGAAGTTTTGCAAAATGCAAATACACATTGTGTGTATGGGTCCGTATGGCAGCCAAGAGGCGAAAGTGTGTAAGAAGGTTGGCTTTGTAGTGCTGAGAGGATGGCTGGCTGGACATAGAGAAGTT
>NC_080671.1:251995165-251997665 GCF_030247195.1 Topomyia yanbarensis
GCGAGCAATGGCAATATGAGGCATAGTTCAAAATTAAACAAAATGCAAAATCAATCCCATCCGAGACGGCTGCGAGAGCGACCGTCGCTAGGAAGATCCGCACAAAGCAGAACATGAAACTTCTCTTATTTTACCAGCGAAAGATCCGCACAAAGCAGAATTGAAAACTTCTCTTATTGTACCGGTTGCTGGTCGGGTTCTTCATTGGACTGGCTGTACGTGCCTATACAAACACGCAGCTGGCTTTGCATTTGCAAGCTGAGCGACGGTAACGGGAAGGTGCGCGGCGCACCTAGCGTATGCGTCTATGATTGATGTGCTGCTGTGGTAGCGGTAATACACAGTGCGCGTCTTTTATACGTTGCATGTAAGAGGACACTTACGGGAATTGGATTTTCGCCTACTTGGGTATTTATCCCAGACTGGAAATGTTCTAGCGGAATGTTATACATTAGATTGGCAGTCCGTAGAAAGTTATTTGACATTTTTTGGTTGACCCGTTTAGAAGTTATATGCGATACCAGATATAGCAAAAAAGTCACTATTCGGCATTCGAATGACCCTAGTAGCCTTTGCCTACCACCAAAATATCAGCCCCGTACTCGTATTATCAATACCGACTGAGATACGTTCACTACAACATGCCGACCATGCACACTTATAAGGCATAAGTGGAAGTTAGGCAAAAAGCAAAACACTGGTCCATGCCATGGTGTGTGACCGGCACCGGCAGTATGGCGGTACAACACATGCCGATCATGCACACTTATGAGGCATAAGTGAAAGTTAGGCAAAATGCAAAACACTGGTCCATGCCATGGTGTGTGACCGGTACCGGCAGTATGGCGGTACAACACATGCCGGTCATGCACACTTATGAGGCATAAGTGGGACTTAGGCAAAATGCAAAACACACCACTAGTAGGCTTTGCCTACCACCAAAACATCAGCCCCGTACTCGTAGTATCAATGCCGGCTGAGATGATTCCACCGTGTCGGAGGCAGTGGGTACCCGCAGTGACATACACCACACCTCGGCCGATCGACTCGGCCGTATGGGTGGTGATGATTATTATCAGCGTAAATGGCAGTAGTAAATTAATCCTCATGTTGATGAAAATCTATCTATAGGGAGTGTGGTAATCGTGAAGATGTATGGCAAAAAGGCATTTCCGACTATCACAGTGTATGCGGGTATACCAGAGGTCCGAGGCACTGGTAACGGCCACCCGAAAACACTACTCCCACTGGCGGGTTCGAATTGAGCGAGCGGTAGAGGTTTTGGAAAGGAAAAAAGGCGAACGTAATGCGAGGGTATGCGGCAAGCCTAGCCATATGGTCCACTACGATACAGGCGGTCTGTCCGGCGGTGCACGGGTGGATGTATCGAAGGTATGCAAAATGCAAATACGCAATGTATGAATGGGTCCGTATGGCAGCCAAGAGGCAAAAGCGTGTAAGAAGGTTGGCTTGTAGTGATGAGAGGATGGCTGGCTGGACATAGAGAAGTTATGCAAAATGCAAACACGCAATGTATGAATGGGTCCGTATGGCAGCCAAGAGGCAAAAGTGTGTAAGAAGGTTGGCTTGTAGTGATGAGAGGATGGCTGGCTGGACATAGAGAAGTTATGCAAAATGCAAACACGCAATGTATGAATGGGTCCGTATGGCAGCCAAGAGGCAAAAGCGTGTAAGAAGGTTGGCTTGTAGTGATGAGAGGATGGCTGGCTGGACATAGAGAAGTTATGCAAAATGCAAACACGCAATGTATGAATGGGTCCGTATGGCAGCCAAGAGGCAAAAGCGTGTAAGAAGGTTGGCTTTGTAGTGATGAGAGGATGGCTGGCTGGACATAGAGAAGTTATGCAAAATGCAAACACGCAATGTATGAATGGGTCCGTATGGCAGCCAAGAGGCAAAAGCGTGTAAGAAGGTTGGCTTGTAGTGATGAGAGGATGGCTGGCTGAACATAGAGAAGTTATGCAAAATGCAAATACACATTGTGTGTATGGGTCCGTATGGCAGCCAAGAGGCGAAAGTGTGTAAGAGGGTTGGCTTGTAGTGATGAGAGGATGGCTGGCTGGACATAGAGAAGTTATGCAAAATGCAAATACACATTGTGTGTATGGGTCCGTATGGCAGCCAAGAGGCGAAAGTGTGTAAGAGGGTTGGCTTGTAGTGATGAGAGGATGGCTGGTCGGACATAGAGAAGTTTTGCAAAATGCAAATACACATTGTGTGTATGGGTCCGTATGGCAGCCAAGAGGCGAAAGTGTGTAAGAGGGTTGGCTTGTAGTGATGAGAGGATGGCTGGTCGGACATAGAGAAGTTTTGCAAAATGCAAATACACATTGTGTGTATGGGTCCGTATGGCAGCCAAGAGGCGAAAGTGTGTAAGAGGGTTGGCTTGCAGTGATGAGAGGATGGCTGGTCGGACATAGAGAAGTTTTGCAAAATGCAAATACACATTGTGTGTATGGGTCCGTATGGCAGCCAAGAG
>NC_080671.1:252007665-252015165 GCF_030247195.1 Topomyia yanbarensis
AGTGATCACCTAGCAATACGCTTCAAGATCAACTTTGGTGTGCAGCATTCTAGGGCGGGTAATCCCTGTCAGGTACGCGGGTGGAAGACCAATCACTTCGACAGCGAAGTTTTCACCGCGGCCCTGGGACTGGAGGCCAACACCGACAGTCTAAGCGGGGATGCGCTGGTAGCTGTTCTATCACGCGCGTGCGACGCCACTATGCCGAGGAAGACCCTGCCAAGAAATGGCAGACGCTCGGTATATTGGTGGAGTGCTGAGATCGCGGCCCTACGGTCAGCTTGCCTACAAGCTAGACGTAGGATGCAGCGAGCCCGCACTGAGGAGGGTAGAGTGGAACGACGTGAAGTGTTTCGTGCTGCGAAATCGGCCCTTAACAAGGCCATCAAGCGCAGCAAGAGAGCGTGTTTTGACAAATTGTGCGAGGAGGCCAACGTGAATCCGTGGGGCGATGCCTACAGGATCGTGATGGCAAAGACCAAAGGGGGCTCCTCACCTCCTGAACGGTCGCCAGAACGGTTGGCGAGAATTATCGAAGTACTCTTCCCGTCCCGAACCATAAGTCCCTGGCCCCCAGCGCCGCAAGGCACGGCGGGTACGGACGACATGGTGGCCCCGGTGACGAACGAAGAGCTACTTGCAGTTGCTAATTCTCTAGCGGTGAATAAAGCTCCAGGGCCTGATGGAGTTCCAAACAGCGCTCTCAAGTCAGCAATCATGGCGAACCCGAACATGTTCAGGTTGGCTATGCAGAGATGTCTTGACGAGTGCCGTTTTCCGGATAGATGGAAAAGGCAGAAGCTGGTACTGTTGCCGAAGGCCGGGAAGCCGCCTGGCGACCCATCGGCGTACAGACCAATCTGTCTGATTGACACGACGGGCAAATTACTTGAGAGGATTATCCTCAACAGGCTAACTCCATACGCAGAAGGTATGGAGGGCCTGTCAAGTAATCAGTTCGGTTTTCGAAAGGGAAAGTCCACGGTGGACGCTATCAACTCAGTGGTAAGGACTGCCGAGATAGCGATCCAACGGAAGAGGCGGGGCATTCGATATTGCGCGTTAGTGACACTTGACGTGAAGAACGCATTCAACAGCGCAAGCTGGGATGCCATCGCGCTCTCGTTACACCGGCTTGGCCTGCCGGTGGGCCTGTACCGGATCTTGGAAAGCTACTTCCAGAACCGTGTACTATTATACGAGACCGATGCCGGTCAGCAAAGTGTTCTTATTACCGCAGGAGTTCCGCAAGGTTCAATCCTGGGCCCGGTACTATGGAACCTTATGTATGACGGGATTCTGAGACTAAAGTTCCCTCCGGGTGTGAAAATCGTCGGTTTCGCCGACGATGTCACCCTGGCGGTCTACGGGGAGTCAATCTCAGAGGTAGAACTAACGGCGACACACGCGATAAGCATAGTAGCGGAATGGATGAGCGCGAGAGGCCTAGAGCTCGCCCATCACAAGACGGAGGTGGTTGTTGTCAATAACCGCAAGTCGGCACAACAAGCAGTTATCCAAGCGGGAGAAGTTGAGATAACTTCTAAGCGGAGTCTGAAGATTCTTGGGGCCATCATAGACGACAAGCTGACCTTCGGCAGTCATGTCGACTATGCGTGCAAGAAGGCTTCGGTGGCTGTTGCGGCATTATCGAGGATGATGTCCAACAGCTCCAAGGTGTGCGCCAGTAGACGCAGGCTACTGGCCGGTGTCGCCGTATCTATTCTTAGGTACGGTGGACCGTCCTGGGCGAGGGCACTGGGAGTAACCAGTTACCGTCGCAAATTGGAGAGCACCTATCGCTTGATGTGTCTCAGAGTGATATCTGCCTACCGCACGGTATCACATGATGCATCCTGCGTGATAGCGGGTATGATGCCAGTCGGGCTGGTCATCCGGGAAGACGAAGATTGTTTCGAATTGCGTGGCAATAGGGGAGTCCGTGAGCGTGCCAGGGTGACCTCGGTCGCCAGATGGCAACGCGAATGGGACAACTCGTCGAGAGGTAGGTGGACCCACCGGCTGATATCCAACATATCTAGCTGGGTGGGAAGACCCCATGGGGAAGTTCACTTCCATCTGACACAATTCCTGTCAGGCCATGGCTGTTTCCGACAGTACCTCCACAGGTTTGGGCACGCTGAGGCCCCAGTCTGCCCAGACTGCCCAGGTGTCGACGAAACTGCGGAGCACGTACTATTCGTATGTCCCCGCTTCGACGTCGAAAGAGGCGCTATGCTAGGCGTCTGCGGCTTGGACACAACCCCTGATACCCTTGTACAGGGGATGTGCCAAGCGGTAGAGAAGTGGAACGCAGTTTCGACTGCCACCACTCAGATTGCCTGCCGGCTGCAGAGAGCATGGAGCGCCGAGCAGCAGGCGAGGAGTTAGAGTGAGTGAATTGGCGGATGATAGACGAAGGTATGGTCTACCCATGCCAAGATGGGAGTGAGTGTGCGATAATGTAAGGCACGAGTGAGAGCGTACGCTAAGTACGGCCATCCCCCCAGAAGTAATGCCGAAAGGTAGTTCCTGGGGATGGATGGCGGAGCCCAATGGAGTTTAGTCGGTATTAATGGCTGGTCACCATTTGAGTCCGACACGCCCCCAGTGCACCCCGTGTGGTAGATTGGACCCTACCGTTAGCACGTGTACTGGGCTAGGACATAAAGGTCTTCTCCATTGTTAAAAAAAAAAAAAAAGACTACCCTTGCTTGGAGGTTGTGTTGGCATACAATGGTGTATGGTCGTGATTTAGGAAATACTTAAGGGTCGTATGTGTATGGCCTAGTATGGCCGTGCATGTATGAAATTTGTTTTTTTTGTCGCACTGAACCCCTTAAAGTATGCACAATAAGGAAACCAAGCCATCCAGGTGTAGTCATATAATACGCTGAGTGACAGGCATAGTCATGCACTACGCATGTGCTGCGAGCGATGGCATCATAAGACACAGTCCGAACTTATTGAAAATACCAGCGTAGGTAAAAAGTTGCTTACGCTGGTCTGCACTGCAAGCGACAGGCAGAGTCATGCACTACGCATGTGCTGCGAGCGATGGCATCATAAGACACAGTCCGAACTTATTGAAAATACCAGCGTAGGTAAAAAGTTGCTTACGCTGGTCTGCACTGCAAGCGACAGGCAGAGTCATGCACTACGCATGTGCTGCGAGCGATGGCATCATAAGACACAGTCCGAACTTATTGAAAATACCAGCGTAGGTAAAAAGTTGCTTACGCTGGTCTGCACTGCAAGCGACAGGCAGAGTCATGCACTACGCATGTGCTGCGAGCGATGGCAATATGAGAGATAGACCAGAGTTGGGTAAATTGTAAAACACATCGATACCGTCCATCTTCGACTGCGAGAGCGACCGTCGGTAGCAAGTGAACATGTGGAAGATCCGCACAAAGAGGAATGGAAAATGTATCTCACTGTACCTGTGCCTAGGCAGACCGATACCAGCCCGATTGGGTTGGTTGCTGCCGCACAAAGCAGAATGCCGATCTGCCCGCAGAACAAACAGCGTAACGACCATGTACGTTTAGCTTGTTTGCATGATGATAGGGCATGTTAAATGTAATAGGTGTATCGCTCGGATGGAATGCGCCGACGCATACACCATACCTTGGCTGATTCACTCGGTCGTAGGGGTGGTGATGATTTTTAGCATTGTAAATGGTGTTAGTAAACTTATTGCATATTTGATAAAAATCTATCTATGGGTGGTGTGACGTTGTATAAATTCATCAAATGTACAATACAATCAATGATTCGGTTCACATCGAAACAGCGGGCGGAGGTAGTAATGTTATACGCGGCGAATGGTAGTTCCATTGTGTCAGCTCAGCGGGCATATGGTGAAAAACACCCTGGCGAACAAGTGCCGTGTGCCAAGACTATTCGTCGGTGGGTGTCAAATTTTGCTGAACATGGCACAGTGAACGATCGACCCCATGCCGTTCATCGACGTGCAATACGTTCCAATGAACTGGTTGACGCGGTCAGAGAGAGCGTCGCGCAAAATCCAACTGAGTCGTATCGCCGTCGCGCGCAGCAGTTTGGGGTCAGTGGTACCACTATGCGGCGCATCTTGAAACATGATTTGCACTTGTTTCCTTATAAGATGCAAGTAACGCAAAGATTATTGCCAGCGGACTATGCACGTCGTATGCAATATGGCAAAACAGTCGCTCAAGTGGTAGCCACTGAACCTGATTTCTGGAAGCAAATATTGATGACCGACGAGGCTCATTTCACATTGTCGGGCGGAGTTAATAAGCAAAATAGGCGTATTTGGGCCACACGGAATACACACCGGATTCATGAGACGCCATTACATGATCAAAAGGTGACGGTGTGGGCCGGCGTTTGTGCTAAAACCATAATTGGACCTTTTTTTTTCAAAGAAAATGAGCCAATCGATGGGAAGCGATATCGGTGGATGTTAGCTCATTATGTATGGCCACAAATGCGCGAAAAGGGCCTTGAGGGTTATTGGTTCCAACAAGACGGTGCGCCATGTCACACGGCTGCTCAAACAATTGGGGTTTTGCAGAAAAAATTCCCAGGGCGTGTGGTGTCGAAGGGAGGCGACATTGACTGGCCACCGCGGTCTCCAGATTTAACACCTCCCGACTTCTTTTTATGGGGCTATTTGAAAAGCAAAGTATACGCCAATAATCCTCAGACCCTTCTCGAGCTTAAGGATAACATTCGAACTGAGATACGTGCCATACCTCCCGAGATGCTCGAGAAGGTTATGGACAATGCAGCAAAAAGGGCACATAGTGCGGTGGTTCATGGAGGCGGTCACTTGGTCGACGTGGTGTTTAAACACTAGTATGGAGCATGATTTGCAGAGTGCGAGCGGCTATTTGCCCGTGTGATATTCTACCTAGAGGGTGGTTTCGTTGGATTGTACATTTGATGTGGTTTATATACCGTCACACAAGATGGTGCACCCTGTATAGGGAGGTATAGGGTGTCATGCATGTTTTTTATCGCAAAATCAGCCTGAAACTATGCAGCGCCCTGGTGCACATAGGCGTTGAGCGATGACAACTGCTACTCGACAAAAATAGAAGTTAATGGCATGCATACCGGTAAGTTACAGCAGAACATCTATGTACCATATGCAGGGTGCGCCAGAAAGTATGTCGGTCCTCCCGTATACAAAAAAATTGTTCTCCTGTATACAAACAGCCATCGGCCTCACGGTCTGCAATGGCAACGAGCTGGGATATAAACACGCTGAGTGAGCGACGGCAACTACACGGATGCGCATATAAACGCTAAGTGGGTATCGTAGTATCAATGCCGGTTGAAATACGTTAATAGTGCGAAGTGCACTGATCGGCTACCCGCGGCACACCGACAGGCGAAACCATACACTACGTCTGTACTGCGAGCAATGGCAATATGAGGCATAGTTCAAAATTAAACAAAATGCAAAATCAATCCCATCCGAGACGGCTGCGAGAGCGACCGTCGCTAGGAAGATCCGCACAAAGCAGAACATGAAACTTCTCTTATTTTACCAGCGAAAGATCCGCACAAAGCAGAATTGAAAACTTCTCTTATTGTACCGGTTGCTGGTCGGGTTCTTCATTGGACTGGCTGTGCGTGCCTATACAAACACGCAGCTGGCTTTGCATTTGCAAGCTGAGCGACGGTAACGGGAAGGTGCGCGGCGCACCTAGCGTATGCGTCTATGATTGATGTGCTGCTGTGGTAGCGGTAATACACAGTGCGCGTCTTTTATACGTTGCATGTAAGAGGACACTTACGGGAATTGGATTTTCGCCTACTTGGGTATTTATCCCAGACTGGAAATGTTCTAGCGGAATGTTATACATTAGATTGGCAGTCCGTAGAAGGTTATTTGACATTTTTTGGTTGACCCGTTTAGAAGTTATATGCGATACCAGATATAGCAAAAAAGTCACTATTCGGCATTCGAATGACCCTAGTAGCCTTTGCCTATCACCAAAATATCAGCCCCGTACTCGTATTATCAATACCGACTGAGATACGTTCACTACAACATGCCGACCATGCACACTTATAAGGCATAAGTGGAAGTTAGGCAAAAAGCAAAACACTGGTCCATGCCATGGTGTGTGACCGGCACCGGCAGTATGGCGGTACAACACATGCCGATCATGCACACTTATGAGGCATAAGTGAAAGTTAGGCAAAATGCAAAACACTGGTCCATGCCATGGTGTGTGACCGGTACCGGCAGTATGGCGGTACAACACATGCCGGTCATGCACACTTATGAGGCATAAGTGGGACTTAGGCAAAATGCAAAACACACCACTAGTAGGCTTTGCCTACCACCAAAACATCAGCCCCGTACTCGTAGTATCAATGCCGGCTGAGATGATTCCACCGTGTCGGAGGCAGTGGGTACCCGCAGTGACATACACCACACCTCGGCCGATCGACTCGGCCGTATGGGTGGTGATGATTATTATCAGCGTAAATGGCAGTAGTAAATTAATCCTCATGTTGATGAAAATCTATCTATAGGGAGTGTGGTAATCGTGAAGATGTATGGCAAAAAGGCATTTCCGACTATCACAGTGTATGCGGGTATACCAGAGGTCCGAGGCACTGGTAACGGCCACCCGAAAACACTACTCCCACTGGCGGGTTCGAATTGAGCGAGCGGTAGAGGTTTTGGAAAGGAAAAAAGTCGAACGTAATGCGAGGGTATGCGGCAAGCCTAGCCATATGGTCCACTACGATACAGGC
This sequence comes from Topomyia yanbarensis, assembly GCF_030247195.1. Lineage (NCBI taxonomy): Eukaryota > Metazoa > Arthropoda > Insecta > Diptera > Culicidae > Topomyia > Topomyia yanbarensis. The sequence continues at coordinate 252,014,431 of NC_080671.1, forward strand.
GGTCTGTCCGGCGGTGCACGGGTGGATGTATCGAAGGTATGCAAAATGCAAATACGCAATGTATGAATGGGTCCGTATGGCAGCCAAGAGGCAAAAGCGTGTAAGAAGGTTGGCTTGTAGTGATGAGAGGATGGCTGGCTGGACATAGAGAAGTTATGCAAAATGCAAACACGCAATGTATGAATGGGTCCGTATGGCAGCCAAGAGGCAAAAGCGTGTAAGAAGGTTGGCTTGTAGTGATGAGAGGATGGCTGGCTGGACATAGAGAAGTTATGCAAAATGCAAACACGCAATGTATGAATGGGTCCGTATGGCAGCCAAGAGGCAAAAGCGTGTAAGAAGGTTGGCTTGTAGTGATGAGAGGATGGCTGGCTGGACATAGAGAAGTTATGCAAAATGCAAACACGCAATGTATGAATGGGTCCGTATGGCAGCCAAGAGGCAAAAGCGTGTAAGAAGGTTGGCTTGTAGTGATGAGAGGATGGCTGGCTGGACATAGAGAAGTTATGCAAAATGCAAACACGCAATGTATGAATGGGTCCGTATGGCAGCCAAGAGGCAAAAGCGTGTAAGAAGGTTGGCTTGTAGTGATGAGAGGATGGCTGGCTGGACATAGAGAAGTTATGCAAAATGCAAATACACATTGTGTGTATGGGTCCGTATGGCAGCCAAGAGGCGAAAGTGTGTAAGAGGGTTGGCTTGTAGTGATGAGAGGATGGCTGGCTGGACATAGAG